>NC_092341.1:225288409-225591818 GCF_046630445.1 Rutidosis leptorrhynchoides
ATTGATGTTGCGATTATTGTTGTAATTGCTGTTGTTGTTGTATTGGTGATTCTTATCACCGTTTTCCTCCCACTTTCTTTTGACTTGCTTCACATTGGCCTCTTCAGCAGTCTGTTCTTTAATTCTTTCTTCAATCTGGTTCACTAGTTTGTGAGCCATTCTGCATGCCTGTTGTATGGAGGCGGGCTCGTGTGAACTTATATCTTCTTGGATTCTTTCCGGTAATCCTTTCACAAACGCGTCGATCTTCTCTTCCTCATCTTCGAATGCTCCCGGACATAATAGGCACAATTCTGTGAATCGTCTTTCGTACGTGGTAATATCAAATCCTTGGGTTCGTAACCCTCTAAGTTCTGTCTTGAGCTTATTGACCTCGGTTCTGGGACGGTACTTCTCGTTCATCAAGTGCTTGAATGCTGACCACGGTAGTGCGTACGCATCATCTTGTCCCACTTGCTCTAGATAGGTATTCCACCATGTTAACGCAGAACCTGTGAAGGTATGCGTAGCGTACTTCACTTTGTCTTCTTCAGTACACTTACTAAAGACAAACACCGATTCGACCTTCTCGGTCCACCGTTTCAATCCGATCGGTCCTTCGGTTCCATCAAATTCCAAAGGTTTGCAGGCAGTGAATTCTTTGTAGGTGCATCCTACACGATTTCCTGTACTACTAGATCCAAGGTTATTGTTGGTATGTAGCGCAGCCTATACTGTGGCTATGTTTGAAGCTAGAAAAGTACGGAATTCCTCTTCATTCATATTCACGGTGTGTCGAGTAGTCGGTGCCATTTCCTTCAAAATAGTCAAATGGAACAAGTTAATCATACAGAATATTAAGAGTAGTTAATAGTATTTCGTAGCATAATATGAACTCATTTATAAAAGCTTTTTCTTCATATTAGCGTTTTATAAGTTTAAATTCGGGTAGTACCTACCCATTAAGTTCATACTTAGCAGCTAATATACAATTCAACTACTACAATTCTATATGAAAAACTGCTTATAATAATATTTTGCGTTCAAACTTTTATACAATATTTTACAAACTTACAATACCGCTTATTTTACATAAAGCATGAAATATAGCACACAATAACTTTGATACAAGATAGTTGTGAAGATAATTCTAGCTAGTACACAAGTCATTCAGCAAAGGCAATAAAGACACGTAATTCATACGTCCAGAAACAAGTCATGCATTCTGGTTTTACTAGGACTACTTCCCATCCTTGGTCTTGTGGAACATAACCGTTATGGTCGTTGATAAGACAGCGTGTTGTAACGTCGTCAAAGGGACGAGGGTTACGTAATGTCCAACAGTCCCGTAACAATCTAAAAACCTCATTTCTTACCCCAATTACCGACTCCGTCACTTGTGGAAAAGTTTCGTTTAATAGTTGAAGCCCGATGTTCTTGTTCTCACTTTGGTGAGAAGCGAACATTACTAATCCGTAAGCATAACATGCTTCTTTATTTTGCATGTTAGCCGCTTTTTCTAAATCACGAAGTCCAATATTCGGATATATTGAGTCAAAATAATTTCTTAACCCATTGCGTAAAATAGCATTTGGGTTCCCCGCAATATATGCGTCAAAGTAAACACATCGTAACTTATGGATTTCCCAATGTGATATACCCCATCTTTCGAACGAAAGCCTTTTATAAACCAAGGCATTCTTGGAACGTTCTTCGAATGTCTTATAAACTGATCTCGCCTTAAATAGTTGTGCCGAGGAATTCTGACCGACTCTAGACAAGATTTCATCAATCATGTCTCCGGGTAGGTCTCTTAAAATATTGGGTTGTCTATCCATTTTGTGTTTTTATACTGTAAAATAGACAAGAGTTAGATTCATAAAAAAAAATACTTATTAATACAAGCAATTTTTACATATATCATAAAGCATAAGCACACTATATTACATATATTACACCACACGAATACAACTATCTTATTCCGAATCGCTCGTTTCTTCTTCTTCGGTTTTGGTTCGTTTTGCCAAGTTTCTAGGGATATATGATGTTCCCCTAATACGAGCCGTCGTTATCCACATTGGTTTAGAAAAACCTGGTGGTTTAGAGGTTCCCGGGTCATTATTACAACTTAAGGACTTCGGGGGTTGACGATACATATAAAGTTCATCGGGGTTGGAATTAGATTTCTCTATTTTTATGCCCTTTCCCTTATTATTTTCTTTTGCCTTTTTAAATTCAGTTGGGGTAATTTCTATAACATCATCAGAATTCTCGTCGGAATCCGATTCATCGGAGAATTGGTAATCCTCCCAATATTTTGCTTCCTTGGCGGAAACACCATTGACCATAATTAACCTTGGTCGGTTGGTTGAGGATTCTCTTTTACTTAACCGTTTTATTATTTCCCCCACCGGTTCTATTTCTTCTTCCGGTTCCGATTCTTCTTCCGGTTCCGATTCTTCTTACGGTTCCGACTCTTCTTCCGGTTCCTCTTCAGGAACTTGTGAATCAGTCCACGAATCATTCCAATTTACATTTGACTCTTCATTATTATTAGGTGAGTCAATGGGACTTGTTCTAGAGGTAGACATCTATCACATAATATCAAACACGTTAAGAGATTAATATATCACATAATATTCATATGTTAAAAATATATAGTTTCCAACAAAAATGTTAAGCAATCATTTTTCAAGTAAACACGGTCGAAGTCCAGACTCACTAATGCATCCTAACAAACTCGATAAGACACACTAATGCAAAATTCTGGTTCTCTAAGACCAACGCTCGGATACCAACTGAAATGTCCCGTTCTTATTGATTAAAAACGTTCCATATTAATTGATTTCGTTGCGAGGTTTTGACCTCTATATGAGACGTTTTTCAAAGACTGCATTCATTTTTAAAATAAACCATAACCTTTATTTCATAGATAAAGGTTTTAAAAAAAGCTTTACGTAGATTATCAAATAATGATAATCTAAAATATCCTGTTTACACACGACCATTACATAATGGTTTACAATACAAATATGTTACAACAAAATAAGTTTCTTGAATGCAGTTTTTACACAATATCATACAAGCATGGACTCAAAATCTCGTCCTTATTTAAGTATGCGACAGCAGAAGCTCTTAATAATCACCTGAGAATAAACATGCTTAAAACGTCAACAAAAATGTTGGTGAGTTATAGGTTTAACCTATATATATCAAATCATAATAATAGACCACAAGATTTCATATTTCAATACACATCCCATACATAGAGATAAAAATCATTCATATGGTGAACACCTGGTAACCGACATTAACAAGATGCATATATATAAGAATATCCCCATCATTCTGGGACACCCTTCGGATATGATATAAATTTCGAAGTACTAAAGCATCCGGTACTTTGGATGGGGTTTGTTAGGCCCAATAGATCTATCTTTAGGATTCGCGTCAATTAGGGTGTCTGTTCCCTAATTCTTAGATTACCAGACTTAATAAAAAGGGGCATATTCGATTTCGATAATTCAACCATAGAATGTAGTTTCACGTACTTGTGTCTATTTTGTAAATCATTTATAAAACCTGCATGTATTCTCATCCCAAAAATATTAGATTTTAAAAGTTGGACTATAACTCACTTTCACAGATTTTTACTTCATCGGGAAGTAAGACTTGGCCACTGGTTGATTCACGAACCTATAACAATATATACATATATATCAAAGTATGTTCAAAATATATTTACAACACTTTTAATATATTTTGATGTTTTAAGTTTATTAAGTCAGCTGTCCTCGTTAGTAACCTACAACTAGTTGTCCACAGTTAGATGTATAGAAATAAATCAATAAATATTATCTTGAATCAATCCACGACCCAGTGTATACGTATCTCAGTATTGATCACAACTCAAACTATATATATTTTGGAATCAACCTCAACCCTGTATAGCTAACTCCAACATTCACATATAGAGTGTCTATGGTTGTTCCGAAATATATATAGATGTGTCGACATGATAGGTTGAAACATTGTATACGTGTCTATGGTATCTAAAGATTACATAATATACAATACAAGTTGATTAAGTTATGGTTGGAATAGATTTGTTACCAATTTTCACGTAGCTAAAATGAGAAAAATTATCCAATCTTGTTTTACCCATAACTTCTTCATTTTAAATCCGTTTTGAGTGAATCAAATTGCTATGGTTTCATATTGAACTCTATTTTATTAATCTAAACAGAAAAAGTATAGGTTTATAGTCGGAAAAATAAGTTACAAGTCGTTTTTGTAAAGGTAGTCATTTCAGTCGAAAGAACGACGTCTAGATGACCATTTTAGAAAACATACTTCCACTTTGAGTTTAACCATAATTTTTGGATATAGTTTCATGTTCATAATAAAAATCATTTTCTCAGAATAACAACTTTTAAATTAAAGTTTATCATAGTTTTTAATTAACTAACCCAAAACAGCCCGCGGTGTTACTACGACGGCGTAAATCCGGTTTTACGGTGTTTTTCGTGTTTCCAGGTTTTAAATCATTAAGTTAGCATATCATATAGATATAGAACATGTGTTTAGTTGATTTTAAAAGTCAAGTTAGAAGGATTAACTTTTGTTTGCGAACAAGTTTAGAATTAACTAAACTATGTTCTAGTGATTACAAGTTTAAACCTTCGAATAAGATAGCTTTATATGTATGAATCGAATGATGTTATGAACATCATTACTACCTTAAGTTCCTTGGATAAACCTACTGGAAAAGAGAAAAATGGATCTAGCTTCAACGGATCCTTGGATGGCTCGAAGTTCTTGAAGCAGAATCATGACACGAAAACAAGTTCAAGTAAGATCATCACTTGAAATAAGATTGTTATAGTTATAGAAATTGAACCAAAGTTTGAATATGATTATTACCTTGTATTAGAATGATAACCTACTGTAAGAAACAAAGATTTCTTGAGGTTGGATGATCACCTTACAAGATTGGAAGTGAGCTAGCAAACTTGAAAGTATTCTTGATTTTATGTAACTAGAACTTGTAGAATATATGAAGAACACTTAGAACTTGAAGATAGAACTTGAGAGAGATCAATTATATGAAGAAAATTGAAGAATGAAAGTGTTTGTAGGTGTTTTTGGTCGTTGGTGTATGGATTAGATATAAAGGATATGTAATTTTGTATTCATGTAAATAAGTCATGAATGATTACTCATATTTTTGTAATTTTATGAGATATTTCATGCTAGTTTCCAAATGATGGTTCCCACATGTGTTAGGTGACTCACATGGGCTGCTAAGAGCTGATCATTGGAGTGTATATACCAATAGTACATACATCTAAAAGCTGTGTATTGTACGAGTACGAATACGAATGCATACGAGTAGAATTGTTGATGAAACTGAACGAGGATGTAATTGTAAGCATTTTTGTTAAGTAGAAGTATTTTGATAAGTGTATTGAAGTCTTTCAAAAGTGTATAAATACATATTAAAACACTACATGTAAATATATTTTAACTGAGTCGTTAAGTCATCGTTAGTCGTTACATGTAAGTGTTGTTTTGAAACCTTTAGGTTAACGATCTTGTTAAATGTTGTTAACCCAATGTTTAAAATATCAAATGAGATTTTAAATTATTATATTATCATGATATTATCATGTATGAATATCTCTTAATATGATATATAAACATTAAATGTCCTTACAACGATAATCATTACATATATGTCTCGTTTAAAAAATCATTAAGTTAGTAGTCTTGTTTTTACATATGTAGTTCATTGTTAATATACTTAATGATATGTTTACTTATCATAGTACCATGTTAACCATATGTATATCCATATATATATCGTCATGTCGTTTTTACAAGTTTTAACGTTCGTGAATCGCCGGTCAACTTGGGTGGTCAATTGTCTATATGAAACATATTTCAATTAATCAAGTCTTAACAAGTTTGATTGCTTAACATGTTGGAAACATTTAATCATGTAAATATCAATCTCAATTAATATATATAAACATGGAAAAGTTCGGGTCACTACACTATCCTTCATACCTCACTTTTTAGCAACGGCTTCGCACGTGAATATTTTTTGGTCAAAGACTTAAGTCCCTGATAATCATCAAAACTACATTTAATTCATTAGTTTTTATTACCTAGTAACATGTCAACCGATGATTCAAAGATTTTCCACTCAATGTTTTTCAAATCGTAACCTCTGAAATACGAAAAACTATGTTTATCAAAAATTTTACACGTTGATTTTACACGTTGCTTATTTGTGAGGTCCTCAAGAGATTTATGGACAAATGAAAGTAGTAAAAACTTTTCTATCACTTATGCAATTTATAAAATCATATATGAATAAATTTACCCTTACTTATTTTGGGTTAGTACATACTAAGTTATACCTTCAAGATATTTAAAAGTCGCTCCTTTATTGAGTTGTTTAACTTAAGTCAAATGGTTTGTGCAAAATGGTACACGTTGTACATACTTCTAAATTTACTAAGAACTTCGTTCCGTTTATGTTATCACATCAAACATTTAAAGGATTTTCAAAACTCCCTTGGTTAATTTTATTGAAGGTTATCGTATTAGACTACACCATGTATGGATCAAGCTTCTTCTCGCCCTCCGTTGGGGATAAAGCTTACTATTAAAATCTTTGTTAAAAACTCTTAAGCCACTTTGGGTGGCAGTTTTATAAATTTGTTAAGAAGTCTTTGCGCTCATGAAATGTTCCTTTTAAGGTTAGACATGGCAAAAACGCGGGCCGATAAATCAATTTTTCTGGGAAACACTCAGTGGTCACCCTATCGTAGGAAAGGCACTAGGCAGATTTCTACTCTCAATGTTTCACGGCTAAATCGAAACACCCTCGTAAACGTCATCTCTATGAATCAGTAGGTTGAGGTACAAGGAATCGTTTTTGAGATTCTTTTCACTTAGAGTAAACCGTTCTTTATGACCAAGGATTCACATATTCTCTCATCTGCGCATCCCCATAAGTATAAGGATAAATTCGGATCAATCCACTCGAAGAGTTCACTCTGGTTCAAGGACCACACCTTTCGTGTGATTTTCTTTCGGAATTATAGTGTAAGATACTTTAGGAATCTATGAATCTCGTTATCCTTTTTGAAGGGGACTGCTTAAAACATTTACAGCACTGATGTGGATACTCTACATATTTCTTCCTTCGTTGATTGCAACTTTATGTTGTTCTAGTTAATAATAACCATAACTTCAACATGTAACTGAATGGATAAAGTTACAATATGGAACTGTGCTTTCATTCCACCCAAGGATAAGTTCACACGTAGTATGTTGTGATCATCATGTTTTCTATTCTATCTGTCAGCTTTGTATTGCGACATAAGCACTCAATGTTTTAGGTAAGTTTAGAAACATTCATGATGTATTTCATGCATCCGGCTTACTGAAGATGCCTGTAGGGCTAAAAACATCATATTTCCTTTTGTGGGTATATATATTCGGATGACATATTCATGTTAGCAAGAAACAAAATCAACTTGTTGATCTCTTAGGACAAGAGACTTAATTAATGGCATATACCTATTCTTACTTTTATACGCCGAAGTACCCTTTAAGGTAAATAACTCACTTCTGAGCCCACGAGTCTCACGGAACTTTAATACGCTACTTCTTAATTAAATACGGTACCACTATTAGTCACTCCTCAAATTTCAGGACGAAATTTCCATTAACAGGTGGGTAATGTAACGACCCGACTTTTTCGACTTGCTTTTGTGCCTTGTGTTTTTGCGAAACTGCGTATTTGTGTGTACTGTGTTATCTTATACTCTGAAATCTTAATACACGTGGTTTACTTTCATTTATATGTTAAAACGTGCCTTTGAGTACGTAGGATACTTAACTTGATCACCGGAAGCCTTTATGACCGTTAGTGTCACTTGACGTTTCGAACAAACTGCGTACTGCGCACACGTTTAACTTTTGTCGTAATCGGAATATTATGACTACGAAATATTAATTGTTATTTTATAATAGCAATTACTTAGGTTTTTGGATGCTTAATTAAGCTTAGTAATTTACTTATGCTTACTAGTTAGTCTTGTTGGACTTTCTACCTTGTTGGACTTTAGCCCACCCTACACTAGTTAGTGGACTATTTAATTAGCCCAATTATAAGTAACTAGTGACCCATTAATAAGTAAGACAAATGCCCATTTATTAGAGGGAACATACTAGCATTTTTGTCAAGTATTATCCTTAATGTTGCATGGGATCCCAACATAAGCACCAACTTTAGACAACCATTAACCAAAAAGAAAAAGTTGGTCTCCCTTGTCCCCCCCACCCATACCCACGGCCACTTACCCCCTCCCTCACCCCATCCACCTATAAATACAAGCCTCATTCCATCCATTTTACACTTGTTTTCATTTGTAATTCACACACACTCATTCTTTAATTCTCTCTCTAGTCCTTCTCTCTCTAAAAAGTGTAAGTATTGATTTTTCTTCTTCTTCTTCCTCTCTCTCTCTCTCGAATTCATCATCATCATCATCATCATCATGGGTCTAGCTTTTTAGCTTTGATCTTGATTACATCTTGTAGATTCAAACTTGGATTTGAATCCTTCAAGAACATGGAAGATTCAAGCTTTCTAGCTTTGAATCTTCACCTACTTTATAGATCTATATCTTTTAACTTTAATCTTGTTATTTTGTTATAAAGATTCAAACTTGTGTTTGTAATCTTCATGTAACTTAAAGATCCAAGCTTTATGCTTCAAGATCTTCAAGAACAACCAAGATGCAAGCTTTCTAGCTTGAATCTTCATATCTTTTGATGGATCTAATTTTTCTAACTTATGATCACATTACTTTGTTATAAAGATCAAAACTTGTGTTTATGGTCTTCATGTAACTTAAAGATCTAAGCTTTATGCTTCAAGTTCTTCAAGAACACTAAAGGTTCAAGCTTTCTAGCTTTGTGACCTTATAACTTGTGTGAAAGGGATCCAAGCTCTCTAGCTTAGGGTTTCATCACTTTATTTGACTTAGATTGTGTTCATACTTGCTTGATTGAAGTAAAGTTTGTAGCTTTAGTTGTAAATGTAACTTGTAATTGTGTTAAGACTAAGGATATGATGTAACCTTGGTTCATCATCCATCTAAGACTCTTAAATGAGTTGTGTTCTTACTTGGTCTTAACATATTGTGTGTTGATGGTAGAATCTTGGTCAAGGTGATGCTAACCCATCAACAAGTTGTACACTTGAAGCTATAAGCATCAATAATGAGAACCGTGATGAGCATCAAGCACTAAGAACCCCACCGGAGCACCTTGCTTACTGTTTTCGGGATCTGATCAGACCACCTGGGCTACTGGAAAGTTAATTTTCAGTTAGTTCAGTTCGAGTAGATGATTTTCCATTTAGACCTCCTCTTAATCCGAGTTACGGTTTAGGATTTATGGCCTTCCGAAAGTCACTACACCCTATTACCGTTGTGCTGAAATTTCTGACCTACTCGCACTTAAACCGTTGCCATGGTCAAATGAAGACGAGTTTGGTTCTGGAAATTGTTTAGAAACTAGGGGACTCATATACGGAGCCATAGCCACTGATTACGCGTCTTTTCGATTTACGTAGAGGTCGTAGCAGCTGACCGAAGTCAGCCTATTGTTTCGATCTCTATTCTTGTCAAACTTACTTAGCGTTTATGATGATGAACGATGATGATGATGACACTTAAACTTATTTTATGCACTATTAGAACTTATGAGGATAACACACTGACCTAATAACCTTTGACTTAGGTTGACGACTGTGACGACCCGGAAATTTCCGACCAAATTTAAACTTAACCTTTATATGTTTCTGACACGATAAGCAGAATTTGTAATGTTGAATCTCAAAAAGTTTGGAACTACATTCATGTAATCAATTACCCTTTGACCGTGTTCGACGATTCACGAACAATTATGTGTATATAGATATGTATATATAATATATAATATTAACTGAAAACATTAACAAAGTATTAGATATATGATACTTTACATAAACATATTTATTTCGATATATTTATCGACAGAATTAAGAGATAATATCAAATGATTGAATTATCAGATACATTATGATATGATTACGGGCCTATGTTATGAGGTCCACTGTGATTTAAGAAATTTTTTTTTTTTTTTTGACAACTCATTACTTAACCAGTATGATAAAGATAACGATATTTATATTTTATTTTATTAAATATATATATATATATATATATAACGATTTAAATTAATATTATATATATATTTTATACGCGTATTATACGTACATAGTTTTATACTTATACTATACTTTTACTTTACCTTTACTTTACTTTTACTTTACTTTAACTTTAATAATTCATACTTTAATAATTCACTTTAATAATTCATACTTTAATAATTCACTTTAATAATTCATACTTTAATAATTCACTTTAATAATTCATACTTTAATAATTCACTTTAATAATTCATACTTTAATAATTCACTTTAATAATTCATACTTTAATAATTCACTTTAATAATTCATACTTTAATAATTCACTTTAATAATTCATACTTTAATAATTCACTTTAATAATTCAAAAATCTATTATAAATAGAATTCAATAGGTTTCATTATTTCATAGAAACTTGAAAATATATTTCTCTAAACTCTCTCAATCGAATTACATATATATATTTACTTAGTATTATTTCAAGATATTATTAATATACATAAAATACTACGACGGAGTTATATTCAGACGATTTCAAAATAAGTTTTCAAACGGGATAGAGCTAAGGAAATTATGGGTTATAGCTAAGGAGGTTATGGGTATTGTTCGAGGGTATTGCTCGTGAGGTCAACCTAACGTTTATCATTTTCGTTGCGTCTACGTACTTTCCTGCAATATTGAATCACAATATTGATACGTGAGCATTCATATCTTATTTTTTTTTATTCATAGTGTATCCCTGACTAGTGCTCGAGTATATATGATTATGCATGTTTGTATGCTTAGTTTCGTCGTTAAATAGTTTATGATAAATCACGAATTTGATACATATGCTACTGAGATAAGGTATATGATATGCATGTCGTTAAAAAGCTAAAGAAAAATTAATAACTTTTCATTTAGAAATCGTGTGGGTTCGATGAACGGATTAAAAGATATGGCCAACTGAATTATTATTAATTTTAATATTATTATTAAAACTATTATTATAATTGTTATCAGTTGATGTTATTACTAAAATTATCTTTATTACTAAAAATTAATATTTTTATTGAAACTATCATTTTATTATTTGTATCATTATTATTATTATCAATATTATTTAATCAAATAAATATGCGTACAAAGATATTTTTAGCACACGTAATATAATTACATTAATAATACATACCACTATATTTTTATGATATCAAGTAAATTTTATAAATTTTATTACTTGAGATATATAAAAGTATATTTTTATCATATATGAATTTAAATATAAATTTTTATTTATTAATAAATGACTTGTATTATTTAGTATAATAAGATCTGATAAATATATTTAAATATATAAAACGACTATATTTAAGTTATATAATAAACATGTATAGATTTTGGAAGTCATTTTGGGTCAAGTTGACTTTTGTTGACTTTTGCATGTCGGTCTCGAGCATTAGAATTGTGATACACTACGACTTGACTTAAATTGTTAGACAGATATTGACCAACATATAAATATATATACTTAATATAGGTTCGTGAATCCGAGACAAACCCTGCACTTGTTCAGTTCCATCATATACATAATTGCTACGAAATACAGTATTGTGAGTTTCATTTACTCCCTTTTTATATATATTTTTGGGCTGAGAATACATGCGCTGATTTATAAATGTTTTACAAAATAGGCACAAGTACTAAAACTAATTCTATGTGGGTTTAAACCAGAAATATACCCTTAGCTTGGTAACATTAAACTACTTGTCTATGTACGGTAGGCGCGAATCCTAAAGATAGATCTATTGGGTCTGACAAACCCCATCGTGACTATGGGATGCTTTAGTACTTCGAGGTTATTTTAAACACACCTGATCTGGTGTACTTCAGAGGGTAAAACATGAACGTTAAAGCTTGTTACCGGGTGCCTACAACTTATAGAATACTTTTATACACTTGCGAGTGTACGAATATTTATAGAAACTGAAATCTTGTGGTCTATTACTATTACGGAAATGATGGATTATGATAAACTAATGAACTCACCAACCTTTTGGTTGACACTTTAAAGCATGTTTATTCTCAGGTATTAAAGAATTCTTCCGCTGTGCATTAGCTCATTTTAAGGATATTACTTGGAGTCATTCAAGACATACTTTGAAAGACGTTACATTCGAGTCGTTGAGTTCATCAAGATTAATATTAAGTCAATTATAGTTGGATGTAATATGAAATGGTATGCATGCCGTCAATTTTTTATGTAAAGAAAGTTTGTCTTTTAAAAACGAATGCAATGTTTGTAAAATGTATCATATAGAGGTCAAATACCTCGCGATGTAATCAACTATTGTGAATCGTTTATAATGTATATGAACGGGTCCTTTCAGTTGGTATCAGAGCGGTGGTCTTAGCGAACCAGGTCTTGCATTAGTGTGTCCAACTGATAGTTGTTAAGATGCATTAGTGAGTCTGGACTTCGACCGTGTCTGCATGTCAAAAGTTTTGCTTATCATTTTTAGTCAGAAATCATCTACTTACCATCCTTAGGAAATTACCTGCTTATCATTCTTAAGTCTAGACGCGTTTTCCTACATTTATTGCATAATAGTGTATAGACGAATTCTTATCTTAGCATATCTTTTACTGTGAACTTTGACTGACGTTTTTCAAAGATTCCTCCGTAATTTATGAGATTTTGGTATTATATATACATATGTAAATTATATATTGAAAAATACCAAATCTAAATTCTACAATCTATTTCATACCAAAAAAATTCTTTCCCTGATCATACAAGATGGATCCCTCAACCAGTTCGAGTTCCTCGAATTCTGACAGCTATGCCGATATGGATTTCCACATGAGCTCCGAAAGCAGTGTGACCGGAATGGATCAACCAATTAGCCATCATCTATTCTGGATGAATTGGGGATGGGTTCGTAATCTACTTAACCATTGGAGACAAGAAGAAGGCGATCCCTTTCATCCACCACATTGCCCTCTTGGCAATGAACCTGAAGCACTTACCGGCGAACCTGTCCGAAACACCATTTTCTCTCTCATTTCCAGAGTATCTCGTCATGATTATATACTACACCAAATTCTAGATCTTATTTATCCACTCGTCCGAACTGACAATCACCCCGATGTAATAGAAGAAGTCAACGAGCTTCCCGATCGGGTAGTGGCTTTGGAGAATATGGTGCAAAGGTTACAAACACCAGCAGTAGCACCATCAGCATAACCAGTACCACCATCAACAACATCAACAGTACCATTACCACCACCAACAACAACCGTATCGTAAACCTCAACTTCACAATCTGTCCCACGAGCATCGACGTCATACGCCATGTAGATACCAAGGAATACCACAACGATGAAGTATTGATTCATAACTTCATTGGGGAAACATTCTACAGCGATTATGTAATTTATAAAGTTTAGAAATTATCTATCCTAGCCTTAACCATAAATCAAATGAGTTTAATTTAATATTAACTCATTAAATCAATATTACATCTGAAGAAATATACACATATATATTTCCATAAAGACTGTAATAAAATTCTTTTGTACAAAATATTAATTGTGAAATTTTTTTTAACGGGTAGGTAATACCCGAGAGATATATAAATTCACAATTAATATGTTACATTCTTCGAATCTGATTCAGCAAATCATCCATTATACTCTCTACTTTCACAACAATATACATTCTTTTATAGAAATCAAAACAACCATACTCATTCAAAATCTAATTACATATTCTGATTTTGAAATCTCAGAATTCGATTCAAGATATAACCGAAATCATCACTCTTAGATTCCTACATCTTTCAAAACTATACTTTGACTTCAAAACTGTCCTAGAACCTCATTTCTATTCATGGAACTCACAAAAATATTTGTATCATTCAAAATTTTAGAACATCATATGTATATTAACAATTACAATATGTGTTCAAACACTTCGAAATTCCTAAAGACATGCGAGATGATGATCCAACCACATATTACACACTGTCATGCATCTGAAAAGCTCTCGAAACCAAAGTTATAGTTTAACACGTATCCGTGTCAGATCCTTTGATATTTATTACCAAATATAATTTTTCAATCTCTTTCCAAAATAGACAGTTTTGTCACAGCTCCAGCAAATCACCTTCATTTGTTTATACAAATAAACCTTATTATAACAATTACCCCTTCATCATTGTTACCGGGGAACCTTTCATATCTTGCCACATTAGCAGTAAACTTATCAACAACTTCATTAACCTTCGACTTAAGCCTCTCCGAAAAGCCACTATACTTATTCATTAAAACCCCATCATGTACTCACCTACATCCTGTAACAATAATTGTCACACCAACTACTGGGAATTAGCAATCAGTATTTTGAATTTCACGACAATTTTACATCAAAAGTTATACATATAACCTCTATCTCCTAGACTTACATACTTCGAATTTGAATTTTCTGAAAAACATCCCAAACTATGAACTAGTTCTCCGAAATTGGAAAAATGCTGATGAAGCAGCAAAAACTGTAAACGACTTTAACAGTCAAAAGTTTGATGATAAAGAATAGTATGGTGGTAAAGCTGAGAAAAAGAGAAGGTTTGAAACTGGAAAACGGATTGAGCAGACCATGAAGGAGGCTGTGGACAAATCACAAAGACTAAACTTGCCTTCAAAGGATCCAAATGATTCAGTGTCTACTGAAATCGTTAGCAAACACCTTACTTCTTATTCTAAACCTTCACAGACAAATCTTCTTCATCATCCATATTATCTTATCTTTTATTATAATATCATCGATATTCCTGAAGATATTTTCACAACTATTCTTATCCGATATCTTTTATCTCTTCGCAATATCTGCGTTACAACATAAAAAGAAACTGTGTTAGTTTCTAAATTTAAAAAAAAATTATGAATTTAAAATAGGAATGTTTTTGAAGTAGTGTTGGGAACTGAAGCATGAGTTAGTATAATATAATGACACTTGATCAACGTGATTATATTACAGTAAGTCATGCTGAGTTTCTAATGGAACGTGATGATTCACAGAACATACCGTCATCATGTACTGTTTACACGACTCTTACATTCTACCCAATTTTCAAACATATTAAGAACATATCATCTTGATAGCTCTATGTTTTCGGATATTCTGGTAATTTGCCAAATCAAGATCGTGCCATTACGATTTTCTTCTTGGAACATTAACTATGTTCATCCAAAAATTCATATCTACGAATTCTGGACTATTATCCGCTTGACTTAAGATCGGGAAGAGAAAACGAAAGCATCAAGCTCCGAAATATAATGGAGAATATAAAGCCCGATAACAACCCCAAAATTATAAACCGTGTATATAAATGCGTATAGCAATATAAAGACACGGGAGAATGAAAAACACAATAACCCCAAGGTAATGGTAGAAGAAAATAACTTCCTCCGGTGGTAGATGAAAAAGAAGAATGACAGATGTGAAAGTTAAAAGTATATCAAGAATCAATACTGGATGAAGCATATTAACGAATGCTTTAAAGTATGAATTAGGGAGAAAGACTAGAAGGTGTGAGCTGTGGAAATAAAGAAACGAAGGGGGTGGAATTATAGTAAAATATCAGACAGAGAAATCGAGACAGATTATCGCATTTAATCAAAGAAGATCCTGATTTCCTTAATCGCCGAAGAACCAAATCTTATTGCAAAGATTTTCTTTAAATCCCATGAATTCCGGAAATCAATCATAACTACGTCATCGGTTAAAACGAACATACGTTTACTCATTTCACTCTCTTGCGATAGCTTCACTTATACTCTTCGCGTAATCAAATTGTTTTATCTATATTACTCAATGATGATAAAACTCTATTTATCAACTCATATTCGTCATGAAAACATTTTTATAGTTAGCCATGACGACCTCGATCAAATTTTGGGACGAAATTTCTTTAACGGGTAGGTACTGTGACGACCCGGAAATTTCCGACCAAATTTAAACTTAACCTTTATATGTTTCTGACACGATAAGCAGAATTTGTAATGTTGAATCTCAAAAAGTTTGGAACTACATTCATGTATTCAATTACCCTTTGACCGTGTTCGATGATTCACGAACAATTATGTGTATATAGATATGTATATATAATATATAATATTAACTGAAAACATTAACAAAGTATTAGATATATGATACTTTACATAAACATATTTGTTTCGATATATTTATCGACAGAATTAAGAGATAATATCAAATGATTGAATTATCAGATACATTATGATATGATTACGGGCCTATGTTATGAGGTCCACTATGATTTAAGAAATTTTTTTTTTTTTACAACTCATTACTTAACCAGTATGATAAAGATAACGATATTTATATTTTATTTTATTAAATATATATATATATATATATATATATATATATATATATATATATATATATATATATATATATATATATATAACGATTTAAATTAATATTATATATATATTTTATACGCGTATTATACGTACATAGTTTTATACTTATACTATACTTTAACTTTACCTTTACTTTACTTTTACTTTACTTTAACTTTAATAATTCATACTTTAATAATTCACTTTAATAATTCATATTTTAATAATTCACTTTAATAATTCATACTTTAATAATTCACTTTAATAATTCACTTTAATAATTCATAATTTAATAATTCACTTTAATAATTCATACTTTAATAATTCACTTTAATAATTCATACTTTAATAATTCACTTTAATAATTTATACTTTAATAATTCACTTTAATAATTCATACTTTAATAATTCACTTTAATAATTCATACTTTAATAATTCACTTTAATAATTCAAAAATCTATTATAAATAGAATTCAATAGGTTTCATTATTTCATAGAAACTTGAAAATATATTTCTCTAAACTCTCTCAATCGAATTACATATATATATTTACTTATTATTATATCAAGATATTATTAGTATACATAAAATACTACGACGGAGTTATATTCAGACGATTTCAAAATAAGTTTTCAAACGGGATAGAGCTAAGGAAATTATGGGTTATAGCTAAGGAGGTTATGGGTATTGTTCGAGGGTATTGCTCGTGAGGTCAACCTAACGTTTATCATTTTCGTTGCGTCTACGTACTTTCCTGCAATATTGAATCACAATATTGATACGTGAACATTCATATCTTTTTTTTTATATATTCATAGTGTATCCCTGACTAGTGCTCGAGTATATATGATTATGCATGTTTGTATACTTAGTTTCGTCGTTAAATAGTTTATGATAAATCACGAATTTGATACATATGCTACTGAGATAAGGTATATGATATGCATGTCGTTAAAAAGCTAAAGAAAAATTAATAACTTTTCATTTAGAAATCGTGTGGGTTCGATGAACGGATTAAAAGATATGGCCAACTGAATTATTATTAATTTTAATATTATTATTAAAACTATTATTATAATTGTTATCAGTTGATGTTATTACTAAAATTATCTTTATTACTAAAAATTAATATTTTTATTGAAACTATCATTTTATTATTTATATCATTATTATTATTATCAATATTATTTAATCAAATAAATATGCGTACAAAGATATTTTTACCACACGTAATATAATTACATTAATAATACATACCACTATATTTTTATGATATCAAGTAAATTTTATAAATTTTATTACTTGAGATATATAAAAGTATATTTTTATCATATATGAATTTAAATATAAATTTTTATTTATTAATAAATTACTTGTATTATTTAGTATAATAAGATCTGATAAATATATTTAAATATATAAAACGACTATATATAAGTTATATAATAAACATGTATAGATTTTGGAAGTCATTTTGGGTCAAGTTGACTTTTGTTGACTTTTGCATGTCGGTCTCGAGCATTAGGATTGTGTTACACTACGACTTGACCTAAATTGTTAGACAGATATTGACCAACATATAAATATATATACTTAATATAGGTTCGTGAATCTGAGACAAACCCTGCACTTGTTCAGTTCCGTCATATACATAATTGCTACGAAATACAGTATTGTGAGTTTTATTTGCTCCCTTTTTAAATATATTTTTGGGCTGAGAATACATGCGCTGATTTATAAATGTTTTACAAAATAGGCACAAGTACTAAAACTAATTCTATGTGGGTTTAAACCAGAAATATACCCTTAGCTTGGTAACATTAAACTACTTGTCTATGTACGGTAGGCGCGAATCCTAAAGATAGATCTATCGGGTCTGACAAACCCCATCCTGACTATGGGATGCTTTAGTACTTCGAGGTTATTTTAAACACACCTGATCTGGTGTACTTCAGAGGGTAAAACATGAACGTTAAAGCTTGTTACCGGGTGCCTACAACTTATACAATACTTTTATACACTTGCGAGTGTACGAATATTTATAGAAACTGAAATCTTGTGGTCTATTACTATTACGGAAATGATGGATTATGATAAACTAATGAACTCACCAACCTTTTGGTTGACACTTTAAAGCATGTTTATTCTCAGGTATTAAAGAATTCTTTCGCTGTGCATTAGCTCATTTTAAGGATATTACTTGGAGTCATTCAAGACATACTTTAAAAGACTTTGCATTCGAGTCGTTGAGTTCATCAAGAATAATATTAAGTCAATTATAGTTGGATGTAATATGAAATGGTATGCATGCCGTCAATTTTTGATGTAAAGAAAGTTTGTCTTTTAAAAACGAATGCAATGTTTGTAAAACGTATCATATAGAGGTCAAATACCTCGCGATGTAATCAACTATTGTGAATCGTTTATAATGTATATGAACGGGTCCTTTCAACGACCTTTCGGACCGACTTACTACTTGCACACTTTCGTATCGACTTGTATTGCTTATTCACTGTGAGTTATAGCTTTCCTTTTTACTTTACTATTTTTGGGACTGAGAATACATGCGCTTTTTATGTTTTACTTATTTGACACGAGTACTTAAACTTTACATATGTGTGGGTTATATAACGGCATAAACCTTCCCCTTAGCACGGTAACGTTTAACTATTGGTTTTTGAACTGGTAGACACGAATCTTAGATATGGATCCATAGGGTTTCACATCCCCACTCGGGCTAGTCGCGCTAGCATTTAACGGGTGTTTAATACTTCGAGGACATACGCACTCGCCAGGTGTACATTTAGGGGGTGATATTTATATTTACGTTAAGTCTAGTTACCATGTGCCCACAGTTATACATATACTTTTCATACTGTTTTGAAACATTGAAATCTCGTGGTCAAGCTTATATTACTGTTACAATTTAAACTATAGCTCACCAACATTATTGTTGACGTTTTTAAGCATGTTTTCTCAGGTGCTTAGAGGTTTGTTGCTTCCGCTGTTAGACTTGCTGTCATGCTGTTTAGACTTGTTGTTAAGGACCTGCTGTGTTAGATATCCGCTGCATAACTTGTGATGACCCGGAAATTTCTGATCAAATTTAAACTTTAATCTTTATATGTTTCCGACACGATAAGCAAAATCTGTAATGTTGAGTCTCGAAAGTTTTGAAATCTATATTCATGTAATCAAATATCCTTTGACAATGCTCGACGATTCACGAACCATTAATCGTAAATAGAAACGTATATATGTAAATAAATATATAGGCAAATAATTATATATTATGAATTACATATATTAATAAACTAGTATGTGATTTAGAAAGAAAACTTAAACTTGATATTTAAAACATGACTAAATATGAAGTAGTTGAAATATATAAATATATAAACATATACACATATATATAGGATTAATATACATAATTATTTATTGTATGCATATTATAATATATAAAAAATGTAAAAATATTAAATATGGAATATTTGATATTATTTAATATATAATAGGTTACATAAATAATAATAGGTAATATTGATATATTCAATTTAAATTTAATGATAAATATAGTTGATATACTAATCTTATTATTATTATTTCATGATTGTTGACATTAATATTAATATCAGTATCATTAGTATTACTATATATGATATATAAATATGAAAGTTTATACATTTAAATTGTTATAACATTATTACTACTAAAGTTATTGTTGTCATCATTAATATTATTTTTACTACACTTGGTAATAAATATTATGATTATTATAAATATTATTAGTGTTAATATGATTATTAATATCTTTATCATTATTGTTATTAATAATATTAGTATAATTAGCATTACTGATATTAACAACATTATTGTTATACAATTATGGTAATTGCTATCATTATCATTAGTAATATTATTATTACTAGTATATTATTATAAATTATATTGTATTATTATTATGTAAAATATTAAGATCA
Organism: Rutidosis leptorrhynchoides; assembly: GCF_046630445.1. Classification (NCBI taxonomy): domain Eukaryota; kingdom Viridiplantae; phylum Streptophyta; class Magnoliopsida; order Asterales; family Asteraceae; genus Rutidosis; species Rutidosis leptorrhynchoides. The sequence continues at coordinate 225,309,051 of NC_092341.1, forward strand.
TTGTTATCATTGTTATCATAGTTATATTTATTAATAATATTAATATAATCTATAAAAATAAATACATAAGAAGATGTACATACATAGTGATATATAGATACAAATAAATATATACAGATATTTATATATGTCGTTATATACAGATATACTTATTAGGAAATCAGTATTATTATTTATTGATCATTATTATTTATTATTATTATTATTATTAATGAAAATATTATTAAAACTAATATATTTATTAATTGTATAACCTATAAATAAGGATAAAGGGAAACGAATTTGTTATACACTTCAACACTATGATCAAGCTGTACTTGTAGTGACCCGAACTTTTCCATGTTTAAATATATATTAAATGAAATTGTTATTTATATGATTAAGTGTTTCCAACATATTAAGCAATCAAACTTGTTAAGACTTGATTAATTGAAATAGGTTTCATATAGACAATTGACCACCCAAGTTGACCGGTGATTCACGAACGTTAAAACTTTTAAAAACTATACGATGACATATATACAGTTATATATGTAGTTAACATGATATTATTATAAGTATGTATCTCATTAGGTATTTTAACAATGAGTTATATACATAAAAATGAGACTATTAATTTAAGAAACTCAAAAACGATATATATAACGATTATCGTTATAACAACGTCTTACTAGGTACATATGAATCGTATTAAAATATTGATACACTTGGTTAATTATGTTAAATTATAAGTAAATATATTATTAAGTGTATTAACAATGAAATACATATGTAAAAATAAGACTACTAACTTAATGATTTCGAAACGAGACATATATGTAACGATTATCGTTGTAACGACATTTAACTGTATATATATCATACTAACATATATTATATATCATAATATCATGATAATATAACAATTTAACATCTCATTTGTTATAATAAATAATGGGTTAACAACATTCAACAAGATCGTTAACCTAAAGGTTTCAAAACAACATTTACATGTAACGACTAACGATGACTTAACGACTCAGTTAAAATGTATATACATGTAGTGTTTTAATATATATTCATACACTTTTGAAAGACTTCAAGACACTTATCAAAATACTTCTACTTAACAAAAATGCTTACAATTACATCCTCGTCATGTTTCATCAACAATTCTACTCGTATGCACCCGTATTCGTACTCGTACAATACACAGCTTTTAGATGTATGTACTATTGGTATATACACTACAATGATCAGCTCTTAGCAGCCCATGTGAGTCAACTAACACATATGGGAACCATCATTTGGCAACTAGCATAAAATATCTCATAAAATTACAAAAATATGAGTAATCATTCATGACTTATTTACATGAAAACAAAATTACATATCCTTTATATCTAATCCATACACCAATGACCAAAAACACCTACAAACAATTTCATTCTTCAATTTTCTTCATCTAATTGATCTCTCTCAAGTTCTATCTTCAAGTTCTAAGTGTTCTTCATAAATTCCAAAAGTTCTAGTTTCATAAAATCAAGAATACTTCCAAGATTGCAAGTTTACTTCCAAGTTTTCTAAATCCATTCCAAGTAATCATCCAAGATCAAGAAACCTTTGTTACTTATATTAGGTTATCTTTCTAATACAAGGTAATAATCATATTCAAACTTTAATTCAATTTCTATAACTATAACAATCTTATTTCGAGTGGAAATCTTACTTGAAATTGTTTTCGTGTCATGATTCTGCTTCAAGAACTTTCAATCCATCCAAGGATCCTTTGAAGCTAGATCTATTTTTCTCATTTCTAGTAGGTTTATCCAAGGAACTTAAGTTAGTAATGATGTTCATAACATCAATCAATTCATACATATAAAGCTATCTTATTCGAAGGTTTAAACTTGTAATCACTAGAACATAGTTTAGTTAATTCTAAACTTGTTCGCAAATAAAAGTTAATCCTTCTAACTTGACTTTTAAAATCAACTAAACACATGTTCTATATCTATATGATATGCTAACTTAATGATTTAAAACCTGGAAACACGAAAAACACCGTAAAACCGGATTTACGCCGTCGTAGTAACACCGCGGGCTGTTTTGGGTTAGTTAATTAAAAACTATGATAAACTTTGATTTAAAAGTTGTTATTCTGGGAAAATGGTTTTTATTATGAACATGAAACTATATCCAAAAATTATGGTTAAACTCAAAGTGGAAGTATGTTTTCTAAAATGGTCATCTAGACGTTCTTTCGACTGAAATGACTACCTTTACAAAAATGACTTGTAACTTATTTTCCTAACTATAAACCTATTCCTTTTATGTTTAGATTCATAAAATAGAGTTCAATATGAAATCATAGCAATTTGATTCACTCAAAACGGATTTAAAATGAAGAAGTTATGGGTAAAACAAGATTGGATAATTTTTCTCATTTTAGCTACGTGAAAATTGGTAACAAATCTATTCCAACCATAACTTAATCAACTTGTATTGTATATTATGTAATCTTGAGATACCATAGACACGTATACAATGTTTCGACCTATCATGTCGGCACATCTATATATATTTCGGAACAACCATAGACACTCTATATGTGAATGTTGGAGTTAGCTATACAGGGTTGAGGTTGATTCCAAAATATATATAGTTTGAGTTGTGATCAATACTGAGATATGTATACACTGGGTCATGGATTGATTCAAGATAATATTTATCGATTTATTTCTGTACATCTAACTGTGGACAACTAGTTGTAGGTTACTAACGAGGACAGCTGACTTAATAAACTTAAAACATCAAAATATATTAAAAGTGTTGTAAATATATTTTGAACATAGTTTGATATATATGTATATATTGTTATAGGTTCGTGAATCAACCAGTGGCCAAGTCTTACTTCTCGACGAAGTAAAAATCTGTGAAAGTGAGTTATAGTCCCACTTTTAAAATTTAATATTTTTGGGATGAGAATACATGCAGGTTTTATAAATAATTTACAAAATAGACACAAGTACGTGAAACTACATTCTATGGTTGAATTATCGAAATCGAATATGCCCCTTTTTATTATGTCTGGTAATCTAAGAATTAGGGAACAGACAACCTAATTGACGTGAATCCTAAAGATAGATCTATTGGGCCTAACAAACCCCATCTAAAGTACCGGATGCTTTAGTACTTCGAAATTTATATCATATCCAAAGGGTGTCCCGGAATGATGGGGATATTCTTATATATGCATCTTGTTAATGTCGGTTACCAGGTGTTCACCATATGAATGATTTTTTATCTCTATGTATGGGATGTGTATTGAAATATGAAATCTTGTGGTCTATTGTTACGATTTGATATATATAGGTTAAACCTATAACTCACAAACATTTTTGTTGATGTTTAAAGCATGTTTATTCTCAGGTGAATACTAAGAGCTTCCGCTGTTGCATACTAAAATAAGGACAAGATTTGGAGTCCATGTTTGTATGATATTGTGTAAAAACTGCATTCAAGAAACTGATTTCAATGTAACATATTTGTATTGTAAACCATTATGTAATGGTCGTGTGTAGACAGGATATTTTAGATTATCATTATTTGATAATCTACGTAAAGCTTTTTAAACCTTTATTTATGAAATAAAGGTTATGGTTTGTTTTATAAATGAATGCAGTATTTGAAAAATGTCTCATATAGAGGTCAAAACCTCGCAACGAAATCAATTAATATGGAACGTTTTTAATCAATAAGAACGGGACATTTAAGTTGGTATCCGAGCGTTGGTCTTAGAGAACAAGAAAATTTGCATTAGTGTATCTTATCGAGTTTGTTAGGATGCATTAGTGAGTCTGGACTTCGACCGTGTTTTCTTTAAAAATGATTGCTTAACATTTTTGTTGGAAACTATATATTATTAACATGTATATATTATGTGATATATTAATCTCTTAACATGTTTGATATTGTGTGATAGATGTCTACCTCTAGCACAAATCCCATTGACTCACCTAATAATAACGAAGAGTCGAATATATATTGGACTGATTCACAAGTTCCCGAAGAAGAACCGGAAGAAGAATCAGAACCGGAAGAAGAATCAGAACCGGAAGAGGAGGAACCGGAGGAGGAAATAGAACCGATGGGGGAAATAATAAAACTGTTAAGTAAAAGAAAATCCTCAACCAACCGACCAAGGTTAATTATGGTCAATGGTGTTTCCACCAAGGAAGCAAAATATTGGGAGGATTACCAATTCTCCGATGAATCGGATTCCGACGAGAATTCCGATGATGTTATAGAAATTACCCCAACTTAATTTAAAAAGTCAAAAGAAAATAATAAGGGAAAGGGCATAAAAATAGAGAAATCTAATTCCAACCCCGATGAACTTTATATGTATCGTCAACCCCCGAAGCCCTTAAGTTGTAACAATGACCCGGGAACCTCTAAACCACCAGGTTTTTCTAAACCGTTGTGGAAAACGACAGCTCGTATTAGGGGAACATCATATATCCCTAGAAACTTGACAAAATGAACCAAAACCGAAGAAGAAGAAACGAGCGAGTCGGAATAAGATAGTTGTATTCGTGTGGTGTAATATATGTAATATAGTGTGCTTATGCTTTATGATATATGTAAAAATTGCTTGTATTAATAAGTATTTTTTTTTTATGAATCTAACTCTTGTCTATTTTACAGTATAAAAACACAAAATGGATAGACAACCCAATATTTTAAGAGACCTACCCGGAGACATTATTGATGAAATCTTATCTAGAGTCGGTCAGAATTCTTCTGCATAACTATTTACGGTGAAATCAGTTTGTAAGACATTCGAAGAACGTTCCAAGAATGTCTTGGTTTATAAGAGACTTTCGTTTGAAAGATGGGGGATATCACATTGGGAAACCCATAAGTTACGATGTGTTTACTTTGACGCATATATTGCGGGGAACCCAAATGCTATTTTACGCAACGGGTTAAGAAATTATTTTGACTCAATGTATCCGAATATAGGACTTCATGATTTAGAAAAAGCGGCTAACATGCAACATAAAGAAGCATGCTATGCTTACGGGTTAGTTATGTTCGCTTCTCACCAAAGTGAGAAAAAGAACATCGGACTACAACTATTAAATAAAACGTTCCCACAAGTGACGGAGTCGGTAATTGGGGTAAGAAATGAGGTTTTTAGGTTATTACGAGACTGTTGGTCATTACGTAACCCTCGTCCCTTTGACGACGTTACAACACGCTGTCTTATCAACGGCCATAACGGTTATGTTCCACAAGACCAAGGATGGGAAGTAGTCCTAGTAAAACCAGAATGCATGACTTGTTTCTGGACGTAAGAATTACGTGTCTTTATTGCCTTTGTTGAACGACTTGTGTACTAGCTAGAATTATCTTCACAACTATCTTGTATCAAAGTTATTGTGTGCTATATTTCATGCTTTATGTAAAATAAGCGGTATTGTAAGTTTGTAAAATATTGTATAAAAGTTTGAACGCGAAATATTATTATAATCAGTTTTTCATATAGAATTGTAGTAGTTGAATTGTATATTAGCTACTAAGTATGAACTTAACGGGTAGGTACTACCCGAATTTAAACTTATAAAACGCTAATATGAAGAAAAAGCTTTTATAAATGAGTTCATATTATGCTACGAAATACTATTAACTACTCTTAATATTCTGTATGATTAACTTGTTCCATTTGACTATTTTGAAGGAAATGGCCCCGACTACTCGACACACCATGAATATGAATGAAGAGGAATTCCGTACTTTTCTAGCTTCAAACATAGCCGCAGTACAGGCTGCGCTACATACCAACAATAACCTTGGATCTAGCAGTACATGAAATCGTGTAGGATGCACCTACAAAGAATTCACTGCCTGCAAACCTTTGGAATTTGATGGAACCGAAGGACCGATCGGATTGAAACGGTGGACCGAGAAGGTCGAATCGGTGTTTGCCATAAGTAAGTGTACTGAAGAGGACAAAGTGAAGTACGCTACGCATACCATCACAGGTTCTGCGTTAACATGGTGGAATACCTATCTAGAGCAAGTGGGACAAGATGATGCGTACGCACTACCGTGGTCAGCATTCAAGCACATGATGAATGAGAAGTACCGTCCCAGAACCGAGGTCAATAAGCTCAAGACAGAACTTAGAGGGTTACGAACCCAAGGATTTGATATTACCACGTACGAAAGACGATTCACAGAATTGTGCCTATTGTGTCCGGGAGCGTTTAAAGATGAGGAAGAGAAGATCGACGCGTTTGTGAAAGGATTACCGGAAAGAATCCAAGAAGATATAAGTTCACACGAGCCCGCCTCCATACAACAGGCATGTAGAATGGCTCACAAACTAGTGAACCAGATTGAGGAAAGAATTAAAGAACAGACGGTTGAAGAGGCCAATGTGAAGCAAGTCAAAAGAAAGTGGGAGGAAAACGGTGATAAGAATCACCAATACAACAACAACAGCAATTACAATAATAATCGCAACAATTATCCCAACAATAACAACAATTATCCCAACAATCGCAACATCAATCGCAACTACAATAAACGGCCCAACAACAACAACAACAACAACAACAACAACAACAACAACAACAACAACAGCAACTACAACAATTATCCCAATAACAATAACAACCGCAACAACAACAATAATCAGAAGCAGCTATGCCAAAGGTGTGAAAAGTATCACTCGGGGTTCTGCACCAAATTTTGCAACAAGAGTAAAAGAAATGGTCATAGCTCGGTGAAGTGTGAGGTCTACGGACCAGGGGTTAACAGAACGAAAGGAACAAATGGTGTCGGAACGAGTAATGGCAGAGCAAGTAGTGTCGGAGCAAGTTATGCCAATGTAGTTTGTTATAAATGTGGAAAACCGGACCACATTATTAGAAATTGCCCGAACCAGGAGAACACGAATGGACAAGGCCGCAGAAGAGTTTTCAATATTAATGCAGCAGAGGCACAGGAAGACCCGGAGATTGTTACGGGTTCGTTTCTTATTGACAATAAATATGCTTACGTTTTATTTGATTTGGGTGCGGATAGAAGCTATATGAGTAGAGATTTTTGTGCTAAATTAAGTTGTCCATTGACGCCGTTGGATAGTAAATTTTTACTCGAATTAGCAAACGGTAAATTAATTTCAGCAGATAATATATGCCGGAATCGAGAAATTAAACTGGGTAGCGAAATATTTAAGATTGATTTGATACCAGTAGAGTTAGGGAGTTTTGATGTAATAGTTGGCATGGACTGGCTGAAGAAGGTGAAAGCAGAGATCGTATGTTATAAAAATTCAATTCGCATTGTACGAGAAGAAGAAGAACCCTTAATGGTGTACGGAGAAAAGGGCAACATGAAGCTACATCTTATTAGTAATTTGAAGGCACAAAAACTAATAAGAAAAGGTTGCTATGCTGTTCTAGCACACGTCGAGAAAGTACAAACTGAAGAAAAGAGCATCAATGATGTTCTCGTCGCAAAAGAATTTCCCGATGTATTTCCGAAAGAATTACCGGGACTACCTCCACATCGATCTGTTGAATTTCAAATAGATCTTATACCAGGAGCTGCACCAATAGCTCGTGCTCCTTATAGACTCGCACCCAGCGAGATGAAAGAACTGCAAAGCCAACTGCAAGAACTATTAGAACGTGGTTTCATTCGACCAAGCACATCACCATGAGGAGCTCCTGTTTTGTTTGTCAAGAAGAAGGATGGTACATTTAGATTGTGTATTGACTATAGAGAGTTGAACAAACTTACCATCAAAAACCGTTATCCACTGCCGAGAATTGACGACTTATTTGATCAACTACAAGGCTCGTCGGTTTATTCGAAGATCAATTTACGTTCTGGATATCATCAAATGCGAGTAAAGGAGGATGATATTCCAAAAACTGCTTTTAGGACGCGTTATGGTCATTACAAGTTTATGGTTATGCCGTTTGGATTGACTAACGCACCAGCTGTGTTCATGGACCTTATGAACCGAGTGTGTGGGCCATATCTTGACAAGTTTATCATTGTTTTCATCGATGACATACTTATTTACTCAAAGAATGATCAAGAGCACGAAGAACATTTGAGAAAAGTGCTAGAAGTATTGAGGAAAGAAAAACTGTACGCTAAGTTTTCAAAGTGTGCATTTTGGTTGGAAGAAGTTCAATTCCTCGGTCACATAGTGAACAAAGAAGGTATCCAGGTGGACCCAGCAAAGATCGAAACCGTTGAAAAGTGGAAAACCCCAAAAACTCCGAAGCATATACGTCAATTTTTAGGATTGGTTGGTTACTACAGAAGATTCATCCAAGATTTCTCCAAAATAGCAAAACCCTGGACTGCATTAACGCATAAAGGGAAGAAATTTGAATGGAAGGATGAACAAGAGAAGGCGTTTCAATTATTGAAGAAAAAGCTAACTACGGCACCTATATTGTCATTGCCTGAAGGGAATGATGATTTTGTGATTTATTGTGACGCATCAAAGCAAGGCCTCGGTTGTGTATTAATGCAACGGACGAAGGTGATTGCTTATGCGTCTAGACAATTAAAGATTCACGAGCAAAATTATACGACGCATGATTTGGAATTAGGCGCGGTTGTTTTTGCATTAAAGACTTGGAGGCACTACTTATATGGGGTCAAATGTATTATATATACCGACCACAAAACTCTTCAACACATATTTAATCATATATACCGACCACAAAAGTCTTCAACACATATTTAATCAGAAACAACTGAATATGAGGCAGCGTAGGTGGATTGAATTGTTGAATGATTACGACTTTGAGATTCGTTACCACCCGGGGAAGGCAAATGTGGTAGCCGACGCCTTGAGCAGAAAGGACAGAGAACCCATTCGAGTAAAATCTATGAATATAATGATTCACACTAACCTTACTACTCAAATAAAGGAGGCGCAACAAGGAGTTTTAAAAGAGGGAAATTTAAAGGATGAAATACCCAAAGGATCAGAGAAGCATCTTAATATTCGGGAAGACGGAACCCGGTATAGGGCTGAAAGAATTTGGGTACCAAAATTTGGAGATATGAGAGAAATGGTACTTAGAGAAGCTCATAAAACCAGATACTCAATACATCCTGGAACGGGAAAAATGTACAAGGATCTTAAGAAACATTTTTGGTGGCCAGGTATGAAAGCCGATATTGCTAAATATGTAGAGAATGTTTGACGTGTTCTACGGTCAAAGTTGAACATCCGAAACCATCAGGTCTACTACAACAACCTGAAATCCCGAAATGGAAATGGGAAAACATTACCATGGATTTCATTACTAAATTGCCAAGGACTGCAAGTGGTTATGATACTATTTGGGTAATAGTTGATCGTCTCACAAAGTCAGCACACTTCCTGCCAATAAGAGAAGATGACAAGATGGAGAAGTTAGCACGACTGTATTTGAAGGAAGTCGTCTCCAGACATGGAATACCAATCTCTATTATCTCTGATAGGGATGGCAGATTTATTTCAAGATTCTGGCAGACATTACAGCAAGCATTGGGAACTCGTCTAGACATGAGTACTGCTTATCATCCACAAACTGATGGGCAGAGTGAAAGGACGATACAAACGCTTGAAGACATGCTACAAGCTTGTGTTATTGATTTCGGAAACAGTTGGGATCGACATCTACCGTTAGCAGAATTTTCCTACAACAACAGCTACCATTCAAGCATTGAGATGGAGCCGTTTGAAGCACTTTATGGTAGAAAGTGCAGGTCTCCGATTTTTTGGAGTGAAGTGGGGGATAGACAGATTACGGTTCCGGAGATAATACAAGAAACTACCGAGAAAATCATCCAAATTCAACAAAGATTGAAAACCGCCCAGAGTCGACAAAAGAGCTACGCGGACAGTAAAAGAAAAGATATAGAGTTTGAAATTGGAGAAATGGTCATGCTTAAGGTTTCACATTGGAAAGGTGTTGTTCGATTTGGTAAACGGGGGAAACTAAATCCAAGGTACATTGGACCATTCAAGATTATAGATCGTGTAGGACCAGTAGCTTACCAACTGGAGCTACCTCAACAACTCGCAGCTGTACATAACACTTTCCACGTCTCAAATTTGAAGAAATGTTTTGCTAAAGAAGATCTTACTATTCCGTTTGACGAAATCCAAATCAATGAAAAACTTCAATTCATTGAAGAACGCGTCGAAATAATGGATCGTGAGGTTAAGAGACTTAAACAAAACAAGATACCGATTGTTAAGGTTCAATGGAATGCTCGTAGAGGACCCGAGTTCACTTGGGAGCATGAAGAATCGATGAAGAAGAAATACCCGCATTTATTTCCAGAAGATACGTCAACACCTCCAACTGCTTAAAATTTCGGGACGAAATTTATTTAACGGGTAGGTACTGTAGTGACCCGAACTTTTCCATGTTTATATATATATATTAAATGAAATTGTTATTTACATGATTAAGTGTTTCCAACATGTTAAGCAATCAAACTTTTTAAGACTTGATTAATTGAAATAGGTTTCATATAGACAATTGACCACCCAAGTTGACCGGTGATTCATGAATGTTAAAACTTGTAAAAACTATACGATGACATATATATAGTTATATATATAGTTAACATGATTTTATTATAAGTATGTATCTCATTAGGTATTTTAACAATGAGTTATATACATAAAAATGAGACTATTAATTTAAGAAACTCGAAAACGATATATATAACGATTATCGTTATAACAACGTCTTACTAGGTACATATGAATCATATTAATATATTGATACACTTGGTTAATTATGTTAAATGATAAGTAAATATATTATTAAGTGTATTAACAATGAAATACATATGTAAAAATAAGACTACTAACTTAATGATTTCGAAACGAGACATATACGACATTTAACTGTATATATATCATACTAAGATATATTATATATCATAATATCATGATAATATAACAATTTAACATCTCATTTTTTATAATAAACAATGGGTTAAAAACATTCAACAAGATCGTTAACCTAAAGGTTTCAAAACAACATTTACATGTAACGACTAACGATGACTTAATGACTCAGTTAAAATGTATATACATGTAGTGTTTTAATATGTATTCATACACTTTTGAAAGACTTCAAGACACTTATCAAAATACTTCTACTTAACAAAAATTCTTACAATTACATCATCGTTCAGTTTCATCAACAATTCTACTCGCATGCACCTGTATTCGTACTCGTACAGTACACAGCTTTTAGATGTATGTACTATTGGTATATACACTCCAATGATCAGCTCTTAGCAGCCCATGTGAGTCACCTAACACATGTGGGAACCATCATTTGGCAACTAGCATGAAATATCTCATAAAATTACAAAAATATGAGTAATCATTCATGACTTATTTACATGAAAACAAAATTACATATCCTTTATATCTAATCCATACACCAACGACCAAAAACACCTACAAACATTTTCATTCTTCAATTTTCTTCATCTAATTGATCTCTCTCAAGTTCTATCTTCAAGTTCTAAGTGTTCTTCATAAATTCCAAAAGTTCTAGTTTCATAAAATCAAGAATACTTCCAAGATTGCAAGTTTACTTCCAAGTTTTCTAAATCTATTCCAAGTAATCATCCAAGATCAAGAAACCTTTGTTACTTACAGTAGGTTATCTTTCTAATACAAGGTAATAATCATATTCAAACTTTAATTCAATTTCTATAACTATAACAATCTTATTTCGAGTGGAAATCTTACTTGGAATTGTTTTCGTGTCATGATTCTGCTTCAAGAACTTTCAAGCCATCCAAGGATCCTTTGAAGCTAGATCTATTTTTCTCATTTCCAGTAGGTTTATCCAAGGAACTTAAGGTAGTAATGATGTTCATAACATCATTCGATTCATACATATAAAGCTATCTTATTCGAAGGTTTAAACTTGTAATCACTAGAACATAGTTTAGTTAATTCTAAACTTGTTCGCAAATAAAAGTTAATCCTTCTAACTTTACTTTTAAAATCAACTAAACACATGTTCTATATCTATATGATATGCTAACTTAATGATTTAAAACCTGAAAACACGAAAAACACCGTAAAACCGGATTTACGCCGTCGTAGTAACACCGCGGGCTGTTTTGGGTTAGTTAATTAAAAACTATTCCAACCATAACTTAATCAACTTGTATTGTATATTATGTAATCTTGAGATACCATAGACACGTATACAATGTTTCGACCTATCATGTCGGCACATCTATATATATTTCGGAACAACCATAGACACTCTATATGTGAATGTTGGAGTTAGCTATACAGGGTTGAGGTTGATTCCAAAATATATATAGTTTGAGTTGTGATCAATACTGAGATACGTATACACTGGGTCATGGATTGATTCAAGATAATATTTATCGATTTATTTCTGTACATCTAACTGTGGACAACTAGTTGTAGGTTACTAACGAGGACAGCTGACTTAATAAACTTAAAACATCAAAATATATTAAAAGTGTTGTAAATATATTTTGAACATAGTTTGATATATATGTATATATTGTTATAGGTTCGTGAATCAACCAGTGGCCAAGTCTTACTTCTCGACGAAGTAAAAATCTGTGAAAGTGAGTTATAGTCCCACTTTTAAAATTTAATATTTTTGGGATGAGAATACATGCAGGTTTTATAAATAATTTACAAAATAGACACAAGTACGTGAAACTACATTCTATGGTTGAATTATCGAAATCGAATATGCCCCTTTTTATTATGTCTGGTAATCTAAGAATTAGGGAACAGACAACCTAATTGACGTGAATCCTAAAGATAGATCTATTGGGCCTAACAAACCCCATCTAAAGTACCGGATGCTTTAGTACTTCGAAATTTATATCATATCCGAAGGGTGTCCCGAAATGATGGGGATATTCTTATATATGCATCTTGTTAATGTCGGTTACCAGGTGTTCACCATATGAATGATTTTTATCTCTATGTATGGGATGTGTATTGAAATATGAAATCTTGTGGTCTATTGTTACGATTTGATATATATAGGTTAAACCTATAACTCACCAACATTTTTGTTGACGTTTAAAGCATGTTTATTCTCAGGTGAATACTAAGAGCTTTCGCTGTTGCATACTAAAATAAGGACAAGATTTGGAGTCCATATTTGTATGATATTGTGTAAAAACTGCATTCAAGAAACTGATTTCGATGTAACATATTTGTATTGTAAACCATTATGTAATGGTCGTGTGTAAACAGGATATTTTAGATTATCATTATTTGATAATCTACGTAAAGCTTTTTAAACCTTTATTTATGAAATAAAGGTTATGGTTTGTTTTAAAAATGAATGCAGTATTTGAAAAATGTCTCATATAGAGGTCAAAACCTCGCAACGAAATCAATTAATATGGAACGTTTTTAATCAATAAGAACGGAACATTTCAGTACTATCCTTGTTTCTATCTGAATTTAGTTAGAAGTCATTCTCATAAAACAGTTACAAACAAAATCTGTTTAATGTATCCATCTGCTTTCCAATTTTTATTTAATTATTCTGTCCTTGCTAATATATTATCTGTCGACTTGTTTTGGCTTTACAAAGGATACAAATCAGTGCTAGGTATTATCAAGAAACCCACATTCTCCTTTAACAGCTACAAGTACCTTTTACAGAGTCTAAAATTTTCGAATTTAATCAAATATTGAAGAACACCCAGAAGTGTTCCCTGTACGTGCTCCATTTCCTTTAAAACTTGATTTTTCATGATTTTTCAAAATGTGCTAATGCAATTCCATTATAAATCCCATATGAAAACTGTCTGCCAAGTTTCAAATCCCAATTCTTTTTATTAAGATCAAATTTTGGAGTCAAAGATGAATTCTAAAAAGTCAAACGGTATGATCTTAGCGAAATTCGACTTTGTTTTTAAGTTTCTGGTTAAATTGGCAGTTCAGAAAGTTTTTAAGAAAGAATTGGAATCTAATTTATGTTATAATGTTCACCTAAAACGATCTAGAATTCGTAAAGTGATTTTGAGTTCTTGCTATGCTTACGTGACCTGCTGCTACTGATTTTATAATTTTTTTTTATTTGCTGTTAATCCCAATCGTCACAACAAATTTCTTCTGGTTTGATTTCAATTTCTAAAACTAAAAACGTAATCCACTGAGAGCATTAGTGGATCCCTGATCGATTTGAAAATTGAAGAAGTTGAAGAAGAAAATATAAACAGAAAAATAAAACGAGTTATATACTTTTGATCCTAGAGTTGTTTGGGAAAAACAGGAACGGTTAAGTTGTTTGAGATGTTGACGGGTATGCGAGGGATCCGGGTTCGAGTCTTGTAACTGCCATATTTATTTTTTTGGGAGAACTTTATGAGGTAGCTTACTATCTCTATTATTTTTATCATTATGAAATTATTTATCTTTATTATTATTATTATTATGATTATTATTACTATTGTTATGTTATTATTATTATTATTATAAGTATTAGTTAACATTAATCATTAGGATTATAATTAAGAATATTGTTATTATAATTATTATTATTACAATTTTAGGAATTATACTAACATTATTATCAATATCAAACATTATTATTATTTAGTATTATTATTATTTTTATCATTTCTATTGAATAGAATCATGGTATTATTAATATTATTATTAATAACATGATTAGTGTCATTAATATAGTTTATAGTATTACCCTCTGTTGCAAAACACCCCGTCTCGAGCCGTCTCGACGCCCGTCTCGACAGTTTTGTGGCTAGCCCGTCCCGTCTCGAAGAAAACCGTCTAATATGACAGTCAAAGGTCAAAATTCGGGTCAAATATGAAAAAAATCGGGTCAAAGTCGATCAAGATTCAGAAAATCCAGAAAATCGGTAGAATCGGTGAAATATATTGTATTTTAGTTTGAATTTTTTGTATTAAATTAACAATGATAGCAATTATGGGTACAAATTAATCAATTGATGTTTTTAGCTTTAAAATATGTATACATATATGCATTTATATACTTATATATTTAAAAGTCAACTTTAGTCAACGTCCGTCTCGACTCCCGTCTCGACCCCGTCTCGAACGTCTCGACCTTTTTAGGACCCGACCGTCTCGACCCCGTCTCACGTCTTTTGCAACCTTGGTATTACCATTACTAGTACTACTATTAAATAGTATTATTCTTAATATTATCAGTAGTATTATTATAAATATTAATAATACTGTTATTATTATTAAAATTACCATTGTAAATATTATTATCATTATTATGATTATGATTAAGTATTAGTATTATAAAAACAATACAATTTTCAAAAATATTAGTATTTTTATCATATTAGAACTATTATTAGTAACATAAGCACATTAATAATAATATTATCATCATTTTTATAATTACCAATATTAGTTTAGTATAATTAAAATTATTGTTTTGACAAACAAATTATATACATAAATAAAAAGATATTTAGTGCATGTAACATAACAAAAGTTATATTACATAAGTATGTATTAATCATATTAATAAACTTTTATATAAATAATCATATATAATAAATTAGGTATTTTAATATAATATTAATCAGAAAATATATATATATATATATATATATATATATATATATATATATATATATATATATATATATATATATATATATAATATAAAAATATAAAATATATATATTTGTTCGATTTCAATAATGTGTGTTAATATACATACGAATGATATAGGTTCGTGAATCCGAGACCAACCCCATACTTGTTCAATGTCGTTCTATATATTTTTACTACAAAATACATAAGGTGAGTTTCATTTGCCTTTTTACCCTTTATATTTTTGGGCTGAGAATACATGCGTAACTTTTTATAACTGTTTTACAAAATAGACACAAGTAATCGAAACTACATTATATGGTTGAATGATCGAAATCGAATATGCCCCTTTATAGTCTGGTAATCTAAGAATTAGGGAACAGACACCCTAATTGATGCGAATCCTAAAGATAGATCTACCGGGCCCAACAAGCGCCATCCAAAGTATCGGATGCTTTAGTATTTCGAAATTTATATCATGTCCGAAGGAGGATCCCGGAATGATGGGGATATTCTTATATGCATATTGTGAATGTCGGTTACCAGGTATTCAATCCATATGAATGATATTTTTGTCTCTATGCATGAGACGTATGTTTATGAGAAATGGAAATATGAAGTCTTGTGGTCTATTGAAATTATGAAATGTTTATTTATGTTAAACTAATGAACTCACCAATCTTTTGGTTGACACTTTAAAGCATGTTTATTCTCAGGTATGAAAGAAATCTTCCGCTGTGCATTAGCTCATATTAGAGACATTACTTGGAGTCATTCATAACATATTTCAAAAGACGTTGCATTCGAGTCGTTGAGTTCATCAAGATTATTATTAAGTCAATTATAGTTAGATGTATTATGAAATGGTATGCATGCCGTCAACTTTCGATGTAATGAAAGTTTGTCTTTTCAAAAATGAATGCAATGTTTGTAAATGTATCATATAGAGGTCAAGTACCTCGCGATGTAATCAACTGTTGTGAATCATTTATAATCGATATGGACTTCGTCCAGATGGATTAGGACGGGTCTTTACAGTTGGTATCAGAGCGGTGGTCTTAGCGAACCAGGTCTGCATTAGTGTGTATAACTGATAAGTCGTTAGGATGCATTAGTGAGTCTGGACTTCGACCGTGTCTGTATGTCAAAAGTTTTGCTTATCATTTCGTGTCAAAAATTACTTGTTTATCATCCTTAAAGTCTAGACACGTCTTACTACCGCTATTGCATAGACAGTGTATAGATAAATTCATATCTTAGCATATCTGTTGTTGTTACCTTTGCCTGACAGCTTCTGTAGATTCCTCCGTAACTTATGAGATTTTAGTATTATATATGCATATGTAAATTATGTACTACAAGGTACTAATCTACATCCTATAATCTATTTCTTATCGAAAATTCTTCATCTGATTGTACGGGATGAATCCTTCAACCAGTTCGAGTCCCTCGAATTCCGATAGCTATTCCGATAGTTATTCCGACAGCTATTTCGACGTGGACGTTCACCTAAGCTCCGAAAGCAGCGTCACCAGAATGAATCAACCAACCAACCATCCCCACTTCATATGATGAGTTCGTAGTCGACTTAATTAATGGAGACGAGAAGAAGGCAATCCTTTCCATCAACCAAATTCACCTCTTGGTGAAGAACCTGAAGCACTTACCGACGAACCACACCAAAACACCATTTTCACCCTCATTTCCCGAATATCTCACCACGATTATATTCTATCTAAAATTTTAAACCTTATTCATCCATTCGTTCCGACTGACAATCATCCCGGAGTAATACAAGAAGTCAGCGAACTACGCGCCCGAGTTATAGTCTTGGAAAAATATGGTGCAAAATTTACCAGCTTCAGCAACATCACTGGCACCAACAGTACCACCAACATCAATACCAGTACCACCAACAACCCAAGTTTCAACATCACACGCCTCAACATCTCATTATGTACCCCGAGCATAATCATCATTCTACGTATCATTTTACATCATTTATCTTCGTTCGACATGCGATTATGAAATCTCTAATGTTTTAGAGATTATATATTCTAGTTCTAACGGTAAACCAAATGAGTTTAATATCATATTAACTCAATGAATCCATGATTACATCTGAAGAAAATATATATGTATATATGTTTTCATAAAGATTGTAATTAAAAATTCTTTCGTACAATGTGTTAATCGTGAAAATATTTTAACGGGTAGGTAATACCCGAGGAATATTCAGATTTCACATTAATAAATTACACTGTACATTCTTCGAAGCTGATTTAACAGTCGTTTACTATCCTACTTACATCCACCGATATGTGTATCCATTCACCGTAGAATAACCATTTTTATTCAAATTCATATTTGGATTTTGATTTATCATAATCCAACAAGTGGCATAATGAAGAAAACATTTGACAAAATAAAATTTGTTAGAAACAAATGATTTAACTATGAGAAGAATTTTGTTAAGAATCCACGCTAACGAAATTCTAGCTAACTGTTCCTAGCTAACTGTTAATTCCGTATTACATTTTAATTATTGCAATTTATTTATCGCAATTTATTTTATAGCAATTTTAATTCTCTCAATTTTATTTATCGTCATTTAATTTCTGTATTTATTTTACGCACTTTAAATATCGGGACACGTATACAAGGTTTTGACATATCATATCGACGCATATATATATATATATATATATATATATATATATATATATATATATATATATATATATATATATATATATATATATATATATATATATATATATATATATATATATATATTATTTGGAATAACCATAGACACTCTATATGCAGTAATGATCGAGTTCTCTATAAAGGGTTGAGGTTGATTCTATAATAATATATATACTTTGAGTTATGATCGAGTCTGAGACGTATACGGGTCACGACACGTATTAATTAATTCGAATATTATATATTAAACTATATATGAATTATTGGACTGTTACTGTGGACTATCGACAGTGGACTAATAACATTGGACAATTAAAATGAATTAAAATATTGATTTTAACATATTAAACTAAACATTCTTCAAGTTAGCAACTTGATTTCATCCTAAACCTCATTGTATCTTGACGATTAGAATCTACATTCAAACCTTACATGATTCTTGAAAACACCTCAATCGAGAGGATGAACCAACCGCACTTCATCTATGGAAGAAAAGATTGATGCATATAGTTATGCACCTGAAAACTCCCGGAACCTAAGTAAAAGTTAACACGTGTCTGTGTTAGCTCCTTTGGCATTGTTATTACCGAAAATAACATTGCAACTCTTTTTCAAATTAGCCAATTTTATCACAGTTTCAACAAATCAACTTCGACTTCCATTCGAATTAGCCTTATTATAACCTCGATATATAAGTTTGTCTGTCGTCATCGTTACCGGAGAACCATTTATATTTCACCACATTAGTAGTAAAATTACCAGCAACTTCAATGAATTTGGACTTTCCGAAAAATCATTATATTCATTGAAACCCCATCGTGTATTCATTTATACCATGTAACAATAATTGTCATACCAATTATCGAGAATCAACAATCAGTATTTCGAATCTCGTAGCATTTCTACATCAATAGTTATATGTATACATATAACAATTATCTCATAGAATTACGATCTTCAATTCTGAAATTTTGAAAAGGCACCCAGTTTACGAATCGATACTCTGAATGTTGAAAAAGCTGAATGAAGCAGCAGAAACTGTAGGCAACCGTAAACGACCTTAGTCGTCGGAAGTTTGATGATAAAGAATAGTATTGTGATGACCCGGAAATTTCTGATCAAATTTAAACTTAATCTTTGTATGATTAACATTTCCGACACGATAAGCAAAGTCTGTAATATTGATTCTCAAAATTTTTGAACTAATGTTATATATTCAGTTAACCTTTGACTATTGACCAACGATTCATGAACATCTATTTGAAAATAGATATATATATATATATATATATATATATATATATATATATATATATATATATATATATATATATATATATATATATATATATAAATTGGAATATTAATTATTCATAAATAACTTGCAATGTGTATTTAAAAACTGATTTATGTATATTAAAAAGATATATACATATATATAATTTCAAGTTATTTAGTAAACGATAGTAACATTCGTTTATTGATTCGATTGATATTTAGATAAGTTAACTATATCGTTTAAGATGAACCAGTAAAACACTAATTTGCTACAGTATTTTCAAATTGCTACAGTACCCAAAATGCTATAGTGTTTTCGAAAATCACTATTTGCTACAGTGAAATTGCTACAGTAAAACACTATTTCAAAATGAAAATGTATGTATTATATGTTAACAAATAGCGAGACGATGATTTATAGAAGTAAATGACCAAAACACTCAAATGTATAAGTTATACCTCGAGTGGTATAGTTTATGGATGATTTAAGACTATATTTTGACAAAGGTACAATTCACGAAACGTAAAGTACAAGTTTTCTCAGTATACGATAGGACGTTCGAAAAACCGAAACCGGGACATAAGTCAAGTGATGACGTACGACTTATCGGAATAAAAATTACAAGTCAACTATGCACGTGAATTTAATATAATATATAATTAATTATATAAATTATATATTATAAATATAATATAAATAAATATGTCGACAAGAGTCATGACAAAATCATATGAGAGCTGGAAAAGCTTTCCATGCGATCGCATGGGAATTACACTGTCCAGCCATGCGATCGCATGGCAACCCTGGACAGGCCACATCTATAAAAGCCGATGTTTTGTGCTTCTGATTTCATTCCTACTCCGTATTATATTAATTAATTATATTATTATTATTATTATTATTATTATTATTATTATTATTATTATTATTATTTTTATTATTATTATTATTATTATTATTATTATTATTATTAAGATTAATATTATTATTAATCTTATTATTATTAGTAGTATTTGTATTATTATTAGTATTATACATAAAATACTACGACGAGGTCATGAGCGTGTCACTTTCAAAATATGTTTTCAAGCGGGATAGAGTTAAGGAAATTATGGGTTATTGCCATGGAGGTTATGGATAATGTTCGGGGGTATATTTATGAATCAAATCTAGTGTTTATTATCTCCGTTACTTCTACGTACTTTTCTACAATATTGAATCTCAATATTGATATGTTGAGATCTACAGTTATTTGGTAATCCGTGTTTCGATCACATTTTGGTGAACGACTTTATATGCTGTTAAGGTGAGTTTCATATGATCCCTTTTACTCTCTATTTTTTTTGGGCTGAGAATACATGCAATTTATTTTAAACAATGGACACAAGTACATACTAAATTCTATACTGAGTTTGAACCGAAAATCCCTTAGCTTTGGTAACTGTTAACTGCCAGTTATAAGAACTGGTGGGCGCGAGTAGTAGTATATGGATCCATAGGTCTTGATATCCCCGTCCGAGCTAGAGCACTAGCCTTTTAACGGACGTATGCTATTTGAGAAAC
Organism: Rutidosis leptorrhynchoides; assembly: GCF_046630445.1. Lineage (NCBI taxonomy): Eukaryota > Viridiplantae > Streptophyta > Magnoliopsida > Asterales > Asteraceae > Rutidosis > Rutidosis leptorrhynchoides. The sequence goes on from NC_092341.1 coordinate 225,330,260, forward strand.
GTACACGTTGGTTTGCGTGTATTATTAAGATGATTATACAAAGGGTATAAATTATATATACGTTAAGTTTAGTTATCAGGGTACTCAATTTCGTAGAATATTTTGATAAACATTTCTGGATGAAACAACTGAAATCTTGTGATCCACCTTTATATACAGATTATACGAAACATTAAAACTATGAACTCACCAACCTTTGTGTTGACACTTGTTATCATGTTTATTCTCAGGTTTCCTAGAAGTCTTCCGCTGTTTGCTTAGATGTTAGACAAGCTATGTGCATGGAGTCTTACATGACATATTTTTCAAGGAAACGTTGCATTCACCAAATCATCACCATGTATCTTATTTTGACTGCATTGTCAACGGAAGTACTGTTGTAAACTATTATTTATGGTGATTGTCTATATGTAGAAATCATCAGATGTCAAAAACCTTTGATTTAAATATTCATTTATGGTGTGCCTTTTCAAAAGAATGCAATGTTTACAAAACGTATCATATAGAGGTCAAATACCTCGCAATGAAATCAATGAATGACGTGTTCGTCCATATGGATTTGGAGCGATCATCACAAGTATGTTGGAAAAGCTCAGAAACGTTGGAACTGGAAAACAGATTGAGCTAACCATGAAGGAGACCAAGGACAAATACAAGGACCATACCCTATATTCAAAGAATCCAGATAATTCTGGATCAGTTGAAATCTTTAGAGAATATCTTGCTCCGAAGTCATGTTAAAATTTTGCGGAAAATCTTTCTCCATCAACCATCGAACTTAGAAATTCCAAATTATCATCATCAATATCTTCGATATTTCTGAGGATATTTTCATAAATATTCTCGTCCGAAATTATATACCTCTTCGTGCTTCATGTGTTTCATTATATTGGAAACTTCTGAAAAATCTAAGTTTAATTTATGAATAAATTCTGGAGAAATGTAAAGAAATTGATGCATGAATTAGTATAATATAATGACACTTGATCAACGTGATTATATTACAGTAAGTCATGCTGAGTTTCTAATGGAACGTGATGATTCACAGATCATATCGTCATCACATGCCATGTTACATAACTCTATCATTAAAATTAACTTCTGAACATATCAAGAAAATATATTCTTGATAGTTCTATTCTCAGTGATTCTGGTAATTTGACAAATCAAATCGTGCTATTACGTTCTTTCTTGCTTAGAACATTAATTTCATTCGGAACTCCATACCTACAAATTCTGGACCAATACTTGCGAAAAGAAAACAAAAGCATGAAGCTCCGAAATAGAAAGGGAGTATAAATCGCAGAAAATAAGAGAGAGCATTAACTGTGGATGACAATGATTATAGGAGACAGAAGCAGGAACACCGAAATATAAGAGAAAATATAAAGCCCAATAACAACACGGGGATTATAAACCGTGGATATTAATACGAATAGCAATATAAAGACACGGTAGAATTAAGAATAGTATCATCTCAAGGTAATAGTAGAAGTAAACAGATTCTTCTGGTGGAAGATTAAAAAGAAGGATGACAGAAAGGATAATTAGGAAAATATCAATGATTAGAACTAGATGAAGCATTTTCAAAATCTTTTAGAAGTAAGAATTAAGAATGAAAGTATAGAAAATGGGAGTGGTGGAAAATAATGGAACGGAAAAAGTTTAATTTATAATGGAAATATCAGACAGAGTAATCTATGCAGATCACCGTATTTAATTATAGAGATCTTAATTTCCTTACTCGCCGAAGAGTCAAATCTTTTAGATTTCGAAGATTTTCTTTAAATCCCTTGAATTCCGGAATTCAACCCTCTACGTCAAAAGCTAAGACGCACCTTATTTTCAAAATTCCACTGTGACCACGTCAAAAGTTAAATCTCTATCTATATCTGTTGTGACAGCTTCATTCGTACGCTTCACCTAATCGACTCGTATTATCTATATTACTCAATAATGATAAAACTCCATTTATCAACTCATATTCGTCATGAAAACATTTTTATTGTTAGCCATGACCACCTCACTCAAATTTCGGGACGAAATTTCTTTAACGGGTAGGTACTGTAATGACCCGGAAATTTTCGATCAAATTTAAACTTTAATCTTTATATGTTTCCGACACGATAAGCAAAATCTGTAATGTTGAGTCTCGAAAGTTTTGAAATCTATATTCATGTGATCAAATATCCTTTGACTATGCTCGACGATTCACGAACCATTAATCGTAAATAAATATATAGGAAAATAATTATATATTATGAATTACATATATTAATAAACTAGTATGTGATTTAGAAAGAAAACTTAAACTTGATATTTAAAACATGACTAAATATGAAGTAGTTGAAATATATAAATATATAAACATATACACATATATATAGGATTAATATACATAATTATTTATTGTATGCATATTATAATATATAAAAAAATGTAAAAATATTAAATATGGAATATTTGATATTATTTAATATATAATAGGTTACATAAATAATAATAGGTAATATTGATATATTCAATTTAAATTTAATGATAAATATAGTTGTTATACTAATCTTATTATTATTATTTCATGATTGTTGACATTAATATTAATATCAGTATCATTAGTATTACTATATATGATATATAAATATGAAAGTTTATACATTTAAATTATTATAACATTATTACTACTAAAGTTATTGTTGTCATCATTAATATTATTTTTACTACACTTGGTAATAAATATTATGATTATTATAAATATTATTAGTGTTAATATGATTATTAATATCTTTATCATTATTGTTATTGATAATATTAGTATAATTAGCATTACTGTTATTAACAACATTATTGTTATACAATTATGGTAATTGCTATCATTATCATTAGTAATATTATTATTACTAGTATATTATTATAACTTATATTGTATTATTATTATGTATAATATTAAGATCATTGTTATCATAGTTATATTTATTAATAATATTAATATAATCTATAAAAATAAATACATAAGAAGATGTACATACATAGTGATATATAGATACAAATAAATGTATACAGATATTTATATATGTCGTTATATACAGATATACTTATTAGGAAATCAGTATTATTATTTATTGATCATTATTATTTATTATTATTATTATTATTAATGCAAATATTATTAAAACTAATATATTTATTAATTGTATAACCTATAAATAAGGATAAAGGGAAACGAATTTGTTATACACTTCAACACTATGATCAAGATGTACTATCCTTGTTTCTATCTGAATTTAGTTAGAAGTCATTCTCATAAAACAGTTACAAACAAAATCTGTTTAATGTATCCATCTGCTTTCCAATTTTTATTTAATTATTCTGTCCTTGCGAATATATTATCTGTCGACTTGTTTTGGCTTTACAAAGGATACAAATCAGTGCTAGGTATTATCAAGAAAACCACATTCTCCTTTAACAGCTGCAAGTACCTTTTACAGAGTCTAAAATTTTCAAATTTAATCAAATATTGAAGAACACCCAGAAGTGTTCCCTGTACGTGCTCCATTTCCTTTAAAACTTGATTTTTCATGATTTTTCAAAATGTGCTAATGCAATTCCGTTATAAATCCCATATGAAAACTGTCTCCCAAGTTTCAAATCCTAATTCTTTTTATTAAGATCTAATTTTGGAGTCAAAGATGAATTCTAAAAAGTCAAACGGTATGATCTTAGCGAAATTCGACTTTGTTTTTAAGTTTCTGGTTAAATTGGCAGTTCAGAAAGTTTTTAAGAAAGAATTGGAATCTAATTCATGTTATAATGTTCACCTAAAACGATCTAGAATTCGTAAAGTGATTTTGAGTTCTTGCTATGCTTACGTGACCTGCTGCTACTGATTTTATAATTTTTTTTATTTGCTGTTAATCCCAATCGTCACAAAAAATTTCTTCTGGTTCGATTTCAATTTCTAAAACTAAAAACGTAATCCACTGAGAGCATTAGTGGATCCCTGATCCTAGTGTTGTTTGGGAAAAACAGGAACGGTTAAGTGGTTTGAGATGTTGACGGGTATGCGAGGGATCTGGGTTCGAGTCTTGTAACTGCCATATTTATTTTTTTTGGGACAACTTTATGAGGTAGCTTACTATCTCTATTATTTTTATCATTATGAAATTATTTCTCTTTATTATTATTATTATGATTATTATTACTATAGTTATGTTATTATTATTATTATTATTATAAGTATTAGTTAACATTTATCATTAGGATTATAATTAAGAATATTGTTATTATAATTATTATTATTACAATTTTAGGAATTATACTAACATTATTATCAATATCAAATATTATTATTATTTAGTATTATTATTATTTTTATTATTTCTATTGAATAGAATCATGGTATTATTAATATTATTATTAATAACATGATTAGTGTCATTAATATAGTTTATAGTATTACCATTACTAGTACCACTATTAAATAGTATTATTCTTAATATTATCAGTAGTATTATTATAAATATTACTAATACTGTTATTATTATTATTAAAATTACCATTGTAAATATTATTATCATTATTATGATTATGATTAAGTATTAGTATTATAACAACAATACAATTTTCATAAATATTAGTATTTTTATCATATTAGAACTATTATTAGTAACATAAGCACATTAATAATAATATTATCATCATTTTTATAATTACCAATATTAGTTTAGTATAATTAAAATTATTGTTTTGACAAACAAATGATATATATAAATAAAAAGATATTTAGTGCATGTATCATAACAAAAGTTATATTACATAAGTATGTATTAATCATATTAATAAATTTTATATAAATAATCATATATAATAAATTAGGTATTTTTAATATAATATTAATCAGAAATATATATATATATATATATATATATATATATATATATATATATATATATATATATATATATATATAATATAAAAATATAAAATATATATATTTGTTCGATTTCAATAATGTGTGTTAATATGCATACGAATGATATAGGTTCGTGAATCCGAGGCCAACTCCATACTTGTTCAATGTTGTTCTATGTATTTTTACTACAAAATACATAAGGTGAGTTTCATTTGCCTTTTTACCCTTTATATTTTTGGTCTGAGAATGCGTAACTTTTTATAACTGTTTTACGAAATAGACACAAATAATCGAAACTACATTATATGGTTGAATGATCGAAATCGAATATGCCACTTTATAGTCTGGTAATCTAAGAATTAGGGAACAGACAACCTAATTGACGCGAATCCTAAAGATAGATCTATCGGGCCCAACAAGCCCCCATCCAAAGTATCGGATGCTTTAGTATTTTGAAATTTATATCATGTTCGAAGGAGGATCCCGGAATGATGGGGATATTCTTATATGCATATTGTGAATGTCGGTTACCAGGTGTTCAATCCATATGAATGATATTTTTGTCTCTATGCATGGGATGTATGTTTATGAGAAATGGAAATATGAAGTCTTGTGGTCTATTAAAATTATGAAATGATTATTTATGTTAAACTAATGAAGTCACCAACCTTTTGGTTGACACTTTAAAGCATGTTTATTCTCAGGTATGAAAGAAATCTTTCGCTGTGCATTAGCTCATATTAGAGACATTACTTGGAGTCATTCATGGCATATTTCAAAAGACATTGCATTCGAGTCGTTGAGTTCATCAAGATTATTATTAAGTCAATTATAGTTAGATGTATTATGAAATGGTATGCATGCCGTCAACTTTCGATGTAATGAAAGTTTGTCTTTTCAAAAACGAATGCAATGTTTGTAAATGTATCATATAGAGGTCAAGTACCTCGCGATGTAATCAACTGTTGTGAATCGTTTATAATCGATATGGACTTCGTCCGGATGGATTAGGACGGGTCTTTACATAACTTAGAAATGTCTCAATCATAGAACTTTTCTTTTGCATTCGTAGTTTAGGTTATTTTCAAATAATGACTTTGTAACGACCTTTGTATCACGTTATCTTTTGTAAATGCTATGTCTTTTTATGAATGCAAAAAGGTTTTCAAACAGCATATAGTATTTGACCGTGTAAAGATCCTGTTGTTGACGAATCGTACACGATGGTTTTGTACGGGGCGTCACATCATCGGTTTTAAGTCTACCTAACTTCTCATTTAATTTGTTGTCCGTTAGCAAAATTACTCGAGATTTGAATTGTGTTGCTTTACTCTATCCTGATTATTGTGTCTTCCAGGATCTATCAACAAAGAATATTATTGGTAATGGAAGGGTATCTGATGCCTATACATACTTGAACTTGAAACTAAAATACCACACTCTTTCGTATGCTCTAAGTCATCATCCCCTTATGAGATGCATTGTAGGTTGGGACATCCTTCTCTTCAGAGTATGAAGAAATTATGTCCCAAATTTTCTAATTTATCATCTCTATATTGTGAGTCATGTCAGTTTGCTAAACACCATAGAATCCACTTACCTCCCAGAGTCAATAAACGAGCTTCAGCTCCATTTGAATTGGTTCACTCTGATGTTTGGGAACCATGTTCAGTTACTTCCAAACCCGGTTTTAAGTACTTTGTTACCTTCATTGATGATTATTCTTCAGTTACCTGGCTTTACTTGATGAAAAGTCATTCCGAAGTATTTACTCACTTTTGCTCATTTGTTACTGAAATAAAAACACAATTTCAGGTTCCGGTTCAAACCTTGAGAAGTGATAATGCTAAAGAATTTCTTTCTGAATCATTTTCGTCATATATGCTTCAGAATGGTATCCTTCACGAGTCATCTTGTGTTGACACACCAGCCCAAAATGGGGTTGCAAAACGAAAGAATCGACATCTTCTTGAAGTAGCTCGAGCACTTTTATTTCAAATGAATGTTCCAAAACCATTTTGGGCTGACGCTGTTTCAACTGCATGTTTCCTTATAAATCGAATGCCATCCGCTGTCCTTAATGGTGATATTCCATATTCAGTCTTGTTTCCCACAAAATCTTTATTTCCGATTGAGCCAAAGATTTTTGGTAGTACTTTTTTTGTTCGGGACACTCAACCTCACCTCACTAAATTAGATCCTAAGTCCATCAAATGTGTGTTTCTTGGATATTCTCGTCTTTAGAAAGGTTACAGATGTTTTTCCCCTACTCTTCAACGTTATGTTGTTTCTCGAGATGTCACATTTGAAGAAAAGTTACCTTTCTTTCCGATGTCCACCTCTCACAATCATCAGGAAAGTGATGACTTATTGACATATGTAGTACCCACACCAGATCCCACACCAGATCCCATATCAGATCCCATACCAGATCTCACACCAGATCTTATACCAGATCCCACACCAGATCCCATACCAGATGAAATGTCCCGTTCTTATTGATTAAAAACGTTCCATATTAATTGATTTCGTTGCGAGGTTTTGACCTCTATATGAGACGTTTTTCAAAGACTGCATTCATTTTTAAAACAAACCATAACCTTTATTTCATAAATAAAGGTTTAAAAAGCTTTACGTAGATTATCAAATAATGATAATCTAAAGTATCCTGTTTACACACGACCATTATATAATGGTTTACAATACAAATACGTTTCGAAATCAGTTTCTTGAATGCAGTTTTTACACAATATCATACAAACATGGACTCCAAATCTTGTCCTTATTTTAGTATGCAACAGCGGAAGCTCTTAGTATTCACCTGAGAATAAACATGCTTTAAACGTCAACAAAAATGTTGGTGAGTTATAGGTTTAACCTATATATATCAAATCGTAACAATAGACCACAAGATTTCATATTTCAATACACATCCCATACATAGAGATAAAAATCATTCATATGGTGAACACCTGGTAACCGACATTAACAAGATGCATATATAAGAATATCCCCATCATTCGGGGACACCCTTCGGATATGATATAAATTTCGAAGTACTAAAGCATCCGGTACTTTGGATGGGGTTTGTTAGGCCCAATAGATCTATCTTTAGGATTCGCGTCAATTAGGGTGTCTGTTCCCTAATTCTTAGATTACTAGACTTAATAAAAAGGGGCATATTCGATTTCGATAATTCAACCATAGAATGTAGTTTCACGTACTTGTGTCTATTTTGTAAATCATTTATAAAACCTGCATGTATTCTCATCCCAAAAATATTAGATTTTAAAAGTGGGACTATAACTCACTTTCATAGATTTTTACTTCGTCGGGATGTAAGACTTGGCCACTGGTTGATTCACGAACCTATAACAATATATACATATATATCAAAGTATGTTCAAAATATATTTACAACACTTTTAATATATTTTGATGTTTTAAGTTTATTAAGTCAGCTGTCCTCGTTAGTAACCTACAACTAGTTGTCCACAGTTAGATGTACAGAAATAAATCGATAAATATTATCTTGAATCAATCCACGACCCAGTGTATACGTATCTCAGTATTGATCACAACTCAAACTATATATATTTTGGAATCAACCTCAACCCTGTATAGCTAACTCCAACATTCACATATAGAGTGTCTATGGTTGTTCCAAAATATATATAGATGTGTCGACATGATAGGTCGAAACATTGTATACGTGTCTATGGTATCTCAAGATTACATAATATACAATACAAGTTGATTAAGTTATGGTTGAAATAGATTTGTTACCAATTTTCACGTAGCTAAAATGAGAAAAATTATCTAATCTTGTTTTACCCATAACTTCTTCATTTTAAATCCGTTTTGAGTGAATCAAATTGCTATGGTTTCATATTGAACTCTATTTTATGAATCTAAAAAGAAAAAGTATAGGTTTATAGTCAGAAAAATAAGTTACAAGTCATTTTTGTAAAGGTAGTCATTTCAGTCGAAAGAACGACTTCAAGATGACCATTTTAGAAAACATACTTCCACTTTGAGTTTAACCATAATTTTTGGATATAGTTTCATGTTCATAATAAAAATCATTTTCCCATAATAAAAACTTTTAAATCAAAGTTTATCATAGTTTTTAATTAACTAACCCAAAACAGCCCGCGGTGTTACTACGACGCCGTAAATCCGGTTCTACGGTGTTTTTCGTATTTCCAGGTTTTAAATCATTAAGTTAGCATATCATATAGATATACAACATGTGTTTAGTTGATTTTAAAACTCAAGTTAGAAGGATTAACTTTTATTTGCGAACAAGTTTAGAATTAACTAAACTATGTTCTAGTGATTACAAGTTTAAACCTTCGAATAAGATAGCTTTATATGTATGAATCGAATGATGTTATGAACATAATTACTACCTCAAGTTCCTTGGATAAACCTACTAGAAATGAGAAAAATATATCTAGCTTCAAAGGATTCTTGGATGGCTTGAAAGTTCTTGAAGCAGAATCATGACACGAAAACAATTTCAAGTAAGATTTCCACTCGAAATAAGATTGTTATAGTTATAGAAATTGAATTAAAGTTTGAATATTATTATTACCTTGTATTAGAAAGATAACTTACTGTAAGTAATAAAGGTTTCTTGATCTTGGATATTTACTTGGAATGGATTTAGAAAACCTTGGAAGTAAACTTGCAATCTTGGAAGTATTCTTGATTTTATGAAACTAGAACTTTTGGAATTTATGAAGAACACTTAGAACTTGAAGATAGAACTTGAGAGAGATCAATTAGATGAAGAAAATTGAAGAATGAAAGTGTTTGTAGGTGTTTTTGGTCGTTGGTGTATGGATTAGATATAAAGGATATGTAATTTTGTTTTCATGTAAATAAGTCATGAATGATTACTCATATTTTTGTAATTTTATGAGATATTTCATGCTAGTTGCCAAATGATGGTTCCCACATGTGTTAGGTGACTCACATGGGCTGCTAAGAGCTGATCATTGGAGTGTATATACCAATAGTACATACATCTAAAAGCTGTGTATTGTAAGAGTACGAATACGGGTGCATACGAGTAGAATTGTTGATGAAACTGAACGAGGATGTAATTGTAAGCATTTTTGTTAAGTAGAAGTATTTTGATAAGTGTCTTGAAGTCTTTCAAAAGTGTATGAATACATATTAAAACACTACATGTATATTCATTTTAACTGAGTCGTTAAGTCATCGTTAGTCGTTACATGTAAATGTTGTTTTGAAACCTTTAGGTTAACGATCTTGTTGAATGTTGTTAACCCATTGTTTATTATAACAAATGAGATGTTAAATTGTTATATTATCATGATATTATGATATATAATATATCTTAGTATGATATATATACAGTTAAATGTTGTTACAACGATAATCGTTACATATATGTCTCGTTTCGAAATCATTAAGTTAGTAGTCTTATTTTTACATATGTATTTCATTGTTAATACACTTAACAATATATTTACTTATCATTTAACATAATTAACCAAGTGTATCAATATCTTAATATGATTCATATGTACCTATTAAGACGTTGTTATAACGATAATCGTTATATATATCGTTTTCGAGTTTCTTAAATTAATAGTCTCATTTTTATGTTTATAACTCATTGTTAAAATACCTAATGAGATACATACTTATAATAAAATCATGATAACTATATATATAACCATATATATGTCATCGTATAGTTTTTACAAGTTTTAACGTTCGTGAATCACCGGTCAACTTGGGTGGTCAATTGTCTATATGAAACCTATTTGAATTAATCAAGTCTTAACAAGTTTGATTGCTTAACATGTTGGAAATACTTAATTATGTAAATAACAATTTCATTTAATATATATATAAACATGGAAAAGTTCGGGTCACTACAGTACCTACCCGTAAAATAAATTTCGTCCCGAAATTTTAAGCAGTTGGAGGTGTTGACGTATCTTTTGGAAATAAATGCGGGTATTTCTTCTTCATTGGATCTTCACACTCCCAGGTGAACTCGGGTGCTCTACGAGCATTCCATCGAACCTTAACAATCGGTATCGTGTTTTGTTTAAGTCTCTTAACCTCACGATCCATTATTTCGACGGGTTCTTCAATGAATTGAAGTTTTTCATTGATTTGGATTTCGTCCAATGGAATAGTGAGATATTCTTTAGCAAAACATTTCTTCAAATTTGAGATGTGGAAAGTGTTATGTACAGCCGCGAGTTGTTGAGGTAGCTCCAGTTGGTAAGCTACTGGTCCGACACGATCTATAATCTTGAATGGTCCAATGTACCTTGGATTTAGTTTCCCTCGTTTACCAAATCGAACAACGCCTTTCCAAGGTGAAACCTTAAGCATGACCATTTCTCCAAATTCAAAATCTATATCTTTTCTTTTACTGTCCGCGTAGCTCTTTTGTCGACTTTGGGCGGTTTTCAATCTTTGTTGAATTTGGATGATTTTCTCGGTAGTTTCTTGTATTATCTCAGGACCCGTAATCTGTCTATCTCCCACTTCACTCCAACAAATCGGAGACCTGCACTTTCTACCATAAAGTGCTTCAAACGGCGCCATCTCAATGCTTGAATGGTAGCTGTTGTTGTAGGAAAATTCTGCTAACGGTAGATGTCGATCCCAACTGTTTCCGAAATCAATAACACAAGCTCGTAGCATGTCTTCAAGCATTTGTATCGTCCTTTCACTCTGCCCATCAGTTTGTGGATGATAGGCAGTACTCATGTCTAGACGAGTTCCCAATGCTTGCTGTAATGTCTTCCAGAATCTTGAAATAAATTTTCCATCCCTATCAGAGATAATAGAGATTGGTATTCCATGTCTGGAGACGTCTTCCTTCAAATACAGTCGTGCTAACTTCTCCATCTTGTCATCTTCTCTTATTGGCAGGAAGTGTGCTGACTTGGTGAGACGATCAACTATTACCCAAATAGTATCATAACCACTTGTAGTCCTTGGCAATTTAGTAATGAAATCCATGGTAATGTTTTCGCATTTCCATTCCGGGATTTCAGGTTGTTGTAGTAGACCTGATGGTTTCTGATGTTCAGCTTTGACCTTAGAACACGTCAAACATTCTCCTACATATTTAGCAATATCGGCTTTCATACCTGGCCACCAAAAATGTTTCTTAAGATCCTTGTACATCTTCCCCGTTCCAGGATGTATTGAGTATCTGGTTTTATGAGCTTCTCTAAGTACCATTTCTCTCATATCTCCAAATTTTGGTACCCAAATTCTTTCAGCCCTATACCGGGTTCCGTCTTCCCGAATATTAAGATCTTCTCCGATCCTTTGGGTATTTCATCCTTTAAATTTCCCTCTTTTAAAACTCCTTGTTGCGCCTCCTTTATTTGAGTAGTAAGGTTAGTGTGAATCATTATATTCATAGATTTTACTCGAATGGGTTCTCTGTCCTTTCTGCTCAAGGCGTCGGCTACCACATTTGCCTTCCCCGGGTGGTAACGAATCTCAAAGTCGTAATCATTCAACAATTTAATCCACCTACGCTGCCTCATATTCAGTTGTTTCTGATTAAATATGTGTTGAAGACTTTTGTGGTCGGTATATATAATACTTTTGACCCCATATAAGTAGTGCCTCCAAGTCTTTAATGCAAAAACAACCGCGCCTAATTCCAAATCATGCGTCGTATAATTTTGCTCGTGAATCTTCAATTGTCTAGACGCATAAGCAATCACCTTCATCTGTTGCATTAATACACAACCGAGACCTTGCTTTGATGCGTCACAATAAATCACAAAATCATCATTCCCTTCAGGCAATGACAATATAGGTGCCGTAGTTAGCTTTTTCTTTAATAATTGAAACGCCTTCTCTTGTTCATCCTTCCATTCAAATTTCTTCCCTTTATGCGTTAATGTAGTCAAGGGTTTTGCTATTTTGGAGAAATCTTGGATGAATCTTCTGTAGTAACCAGCCAATCCTAAAAATTGACGTATATGCTTCGGAGTTTTTGAGGTTTCCCACTTTTCAACGGTTTCGATCTTTTCCGGGTCCACCTAGATACCTTCTTTGTTCACTATGTGACCGAGGAATTGAACTTCTTCCAACCAAAATGCACACTTTGAAAACTTAGCGTACAGTTTTTCTTTCCTCGATACTTCTAGCACTTTTCTCAAATGTTCTTCGTGCTCTTGGTCATTCTTTAAGTAAATAAGTATGTCATCGATGAAAACAATGACAAACTTGTCAAGATATGGCCCACACACTCGGTTCATAAGGTCCATGAACACAGCTGGTGCGTTAGTCAATCCAAACGGCATAACCATAAACTCGTAATGACCATAACGCGTCCTAAAAGAAGTTTTTGGAATATCATCCTCCTTTACTCGTATTTGATGATATCCAGAACGTAAATCGATCTTCAAATAAATCGACGAGCCTTGTAGCTGATCAAATAAGTCGTCAATTCTCGGCAGTGGATAACGGTTTTTGATGGTAAGTTTGTTCAACTCTCTGTAGTCAATACACAACCTAAATGTACCATCCTTCTTCTTGACAAACAAAATAGGAGCTCCCCATGGTGATGTGCTTGTTCGAATGAAACCACGTTCTAATAGTTCTTGCAGTTGGCTTTGCAGTTCTTTCATCTCGCTGGGTGCGAGTCTATAAGGAGCACGAGCTATTGGTGCAGCTCCTGGTACAAGATCTATTTGAAATTCAACAGATCGATGTGGAGGTAGTCCCGGTAATTCTTTCGGAAATACATCGGGAAATTCTTTTGCGACGGGAACATCATTGATACTCTTTTCTTCAGTTTGTACTTTCTCGACGTGTGCTAGAACAGCATAGCAACCTTTTCTTATTAGTTTTTGTGCCTTCAAATTACTAATAAGATGTAGCTTCATGTTGCCCTTTTCTCCGTACACCATTAAGGGTTCTCCTTCTTCTCGTACAATGCGAATTGCATTTTTATAACATACGATCTCTGCTTTCACCTTCTTCAGCCAGTCCATGCCAACTATTACATCAAAACTCCCTAACTCTACTGGTATCAAATCAATCTTAAATATTTCGCTACCCAGTTTAATTTCTCGATTCCGGCATATATTATCTGCTGAAATTAATTTACCGTTTGTTAATTCGAGTAAAAATTTACTATCCAACGGCGTCAATGGACAACTTAATTTAGCACAAAAATCTCTACTCATATAGCTTCTATCCGCACCCGAATCAAATAAAACATAAGCAGATTTATTGTCAATAAGAAACGTACCCGTAACAAGCTTCGGGTCTTCATGTGCCTCTGCCGCATTAATATTGAAAACTCTTCCGCGACCTTGTCCATTCGTGTTCTCCTGGTTCAGGAAATTTCTAATAATGTGGCCCGGTTTTCCACATTTATAACAAACTACATTGGCATAACTTGCTCCGACACTACTTGCTCCGCCATTACTCGTTCCGACACCATTTGTTCCTTTCGTTCTGTTAACCCCTGGTCCGTAGACCTCACACTTCGCCGCGCTATGACCATTTCTTTTACACTTGTTGCAAAATTTGGTGCAGAACCCCGAGTGATACTTTTCACACCTTTGGCATAGCTGCTTCTGATTGTTGTTGTTGTTGCGGTTGTTATTGTTGTTGGGATGATTGTTGTAGTTGCTGCTGTTGTTGTTGTTGTTGTTGTTGTTGTTGTTGTTGGGCCATTTGTTGTAGTTGCGATTGATGTTGCGATTGTTGGGATAATTGTTGCGATTATTATTGTAATTGCTGTTGTTGTTGTATTGGTGATTCTTATCACCGTTTTCCTCTCACTTTCTTTTGACTTGCTTCACATTGGCCTCTTCAGCCGTCTGTTCTTTAATTCTTTCCTCAATCTGGTTCACTAGTTTGTGAGCCATTCTACATGCCTGTTGTATGGAGGCGGGCTCGTGTGAACTTATATCTTCTTGGATTCTTTCCGGTAATCCTTTCACAAACGCGTCGATCTTCTCTTCCTCATCTTCGAACGCTCCCGGACACAATAGGCACAATTCTGTGAATCGTATTTCGTACGTGGTAATATCAAATCCTTGGGTTCGTAACCCTCTAAGTTCTGTCTTGAGCTTATTGACCTCGGTTCTGGGACGGTACTTCTCGTTCATCAAGTGCTTGAATGCTGACCACGGTAGTGCGTACGCATCATCTTGTCCCACTTGCTCTAGATAGGTATTCCACCATGTTAACGCAGAACCTGTGAAGGTATGCGTAGCGTACTTCACTTTGTCCTCTTCAGTACACTTACTTATGGCAAACACCGATTCGACCT
This sequence comes from Rutidosis leptorrhynchoides, assembly GCF_046630445.1. Classification (NCBI taxonomy): domain Eukaryota; kingdom Viridiplantae; phylum Streptophyta; class Magnoliopsida; order Asterales; family Asteraceae; genus Rutidosis; species Rutidosis leptorrhynchoides. Next base: position 225,345,481 of record NC_092341.1, read on the forward strand.
TCTCGGTCCACCGTTTCAATCCGATTGGTCCTTCGGTTCCATCAAATTCCAAAGGTTTACAGGCAGTGAATTCTTTGTAGGTGCATCCTACACGATTTCCTGTACTGCTAGATCCAAGGTTATTGTTGGTATGTAGCGCAGCATGTACTGCGGCTATGTTTGAAGCTAGAAAAGTACGGAATTCCTCTTCATTCATATTCACGGTGTGTCGAGTAGTCGGTGCCATTTCCTTCAAAATAGTCAAATGGAACAAGTTAATCATACAGAATATTAAGAGTAGTTAATAGTATTTCGTAGCATAATATGAACTCATTTATAAAAGCATTTTCTTCATATTAGCGTTTTATAAGTTTAAATTCGGGTAGTACCTACCCGTTAAGTTCATACTTAGTAGCTAATATACAATTCAACTACTACAATTCTATATGAAAAACTGATTATAATAATACTTCGCGTTCAAACTTTTATACAATATTTTACAAACTTACAATACCACTTATTTTACATAAAGCATGAAATATAGCACACAATAACTTTGATACAAGATAGTTGTGAAGATAATTCTAGCTAGTACACAAGTCGTTCAGCAAAGGCAATAAAGACACGTAATTCATACGTCCAGAAACAAGTCATGCATTCTGGTTTTACTAGGACTACTTCCCATCCTTGGTCTTGTGGAACATAACTGTTATGGCCGTTGATAAGACAGCGTGTTGTAACGTCGTCAAAGGTACGAGGGTTACGTAATGACCAACAGTCTCGTAATAACCTAAAAACCTCATTTCTTACCCCAATTACCGACTCCGTCACTTGTGGGAACGTTTTGTTTAATAGTTGTAGCCCGATATTCTTTTTCTCACTTTGGTGAGAAGCGAACATTACTAACCCGTAAGCATAGCATGCTTCTTTATGTTGCATGTTAGCCACTTTTTCTAAATCATGAAGTCCTATATTCGGATACATTGAGTCAAAATAATTTCTTAACCCGTTGCGTAAAATAGCATTTGAGTTCCCCACAATATATGCGTCAAAGTAAACACATCGTAACTTATGGGTTTCCCAATGTGATATCCCCCATCTTTCAAACGAAAGTCTCTTATAAACCAAGACATTCTTAGAACGTTCTTCGAATGTCTTACAAACTGATTTCGCCGTAAATAGTTGTGCCGAAGAATTCTGACCGACTCTAGACAAGATTTCATCAATCATGTCTCCGGGTAGGTCTCTTAAAATATTGGGTTGTCTATCCATTTTGTGTTTTTATACTGTAAAATAGACAAGAGTTAGATTCATAAAAAAAAATACTTATTAATACAAGCAATTTTTACATATATCATAAAGCATAAGCACACTATATTACATATATTACACCACACGAATACAACTATCTTATTCCGACTCGCTCGTTTCTTCTTTTTCGGTTTTGGTTCGTTTTGCCAAGTTTCTAGGGATATATGATGTTCCCTTAATACGAGCTGTCGTTTTCCACAACGGTTTAGAAAAACCTGGTGGTTTAGAGGTTCCCTGGTCATTGTTACAACTTAAGGGCTTCGGGGGTTGACGATACATATAAAGTTCATCGGGGTTGGAATTAGATTTCTCTATTTTTATGCCCTTTCCCTTATTATTTTCTTTTGCCTTTTTAAATTAAGTTAGGGTAATTTCTATAACATCATCGGAATTCTCGTCGGAATCCGATTCATCGGAGAATTGGTAATCCTCCCAATATTTTGCTTCCTTGGCGGAAACACCATTGACCATAATTAACCTTGGTCGGTTGGTTGAGGATTTTCTTTTACTTAACCGTTTTATTATTTCCCCCACCGGTTCTATTTCCTCCTCCGGTTCCTCCTCTTCCAGTTCTGATTCTTCTTCCGGTTCTGATTCTTCTTCCGGTTCTTCTTCGGGAACTTGTGAATCAGTCCAATATATATTCGACTCTTCGTTATTATTAGGTGAGTCAATGGGATTTGTGCTAGAGGTAGACATCTATCACACAATATCAAACATGTTAAGAGATTAATATATCACATAATATATACATGTTAATAATATATAGTTTCCAACAAAAATGTTAAGCAATCATTTTTAAAGAAAACAAGGTCGAAGTCCAGACTCACTAATACATCCTAACAAACTCGATAAGACACACTAATGCAAATTTTCTGGTTCTCTAAGACCAACGCTCGGATACCAACTGAAATGTCCCGTTCTTATTGATTAAAAACGTTCCATATTAATTGATTTCGTTGCGAGGTTTTGACCTCTATATGAGACATTTTTCAAATACTACATTCATTTATAAAACAAACCATAACCTTTATTTCATAAATAAAGGTTTAAAAAGCTTTACGTAGATTATCAAATAATGATAATCTAAAATATCCTGTTTACACACGACGATTATATAATGGTTTACAATACAAATACGTTACATCGAAATCAGTTTCTTGAATGCAGTTTTTACACAATATCATACAAACATGGACTCCAAATCTTGTCCTTATTTTAGTATGCAACAGCGGAAGCTCTTAGTATTCACCTGAGAATAAACATGCTTTAAACGTCAACAAAAATGTTGGTGAGTTATAGGTTTAACCTATATATATCAAATCGTAACAATAGACCACAAGATTTCATATTTCAATACACATCCCATACATAGAGATAAAAATCATTCATATGGTGAACACCTGGTAACCGACATTAACAAAATGCATATATAAGAATATCCCCATCATTCCGGGACACCCTTCGGATATGATATAAATTTCGAAGTACTAAAGCATCCGGTACTTTGGATGGGGTTTGTTAGGCCCAATAGATCTATCTTTAGGATTCGCATCAATTAGGGTGTCTGTTTCCTAATTCTTAGATTACCAGACTTAATAAAAAGGGGCATATTCGATTTCGATAATTCAACCATAGAATGTAGTTTCACGTACTTGTGTCTATTTTGTAAATCATTTATAAAACCTGCATGTATTCTCATCCCAAAAATATTAGATTTTAAAAGTGGAACTATAACTCACTTTCACAGATTTTTACTTCGTCGGGAAGTAAGACTTGGCCACTAGTTGATTCACGAACCTATAACAATATATACATATATATCAAAGTATGTTCAAAATATATTTACAACACTTTTAATATATTTTGATGTTTTAAGTTTATTAAGTCAGCTGTCCTCGTTAGTAACCTATAACTAGTTGTCCATAGTTAGATGTACAGAAATAAATCGATAAATATTATCTTGAATCAATCCACGACCCAGTGTATACGTATCTCAGTATTGATCACAACTCAAACTATATATATTTTGGAATCAACCTCAACCCTGTATAGCTAACTCCAACATTCACATATAGAGTGTCTATGGTTGTTCCGAAATATATATAGATGTGTCGACATGATAGGTTGAAACATTGTATACGTGTCTATGGTATCTCAAGATTACATAATATACAATACAAGTTGATTAAGTTATGGTTGGAATAGATTTGTTACCAATTTTCACGTATCTAAAATGAGAAAAATTATCCAATCTTGTTTTACCCATAACTTCTTCATTTTAAATCCGTTTTGAGTGAATCAAATTGCTATGGTTTCATATTGAACTCTATTTTATGAATATAAACAGAAAAAGTATAGGTTTATAGTCAGAAAAATAAGTTACAAGTCATTTTTGTAAAGGTAGTCATTTCAGTCGAAAGAACGACGTCTAGATGACCATTTTAGAAAACATACTTCCACTTTAAGTTTAACCATAATTTTTGGATATAGTTTCGTGTTCATAATAAAAATCATTTTCCCAGAATAACAACTTTTAAATCAAAGTTTATCATAGTTTTTAATTAACTAACCCAAAACAGCCCGCGGTGTTACTACGATGGCGTAAATCCGGTTTTACGGTGTTTTTCGTGTTTCCAGGTTTTAAATCATTAAGTTAGCATATCATATAGATATAGAACATGTGTTTAGTTGATTTTAAAAGTCAAGTTAGAAGGATTAACTTTTATTTGCGAACAAGTTTAGAATTAACTAAACTATGTTATAGTGATTACAAGTTTAAACCTTCGAATAAGATAGCTTTATATGTATGAATCGAATGATGTTATAAACATCATTACTATCTCAAGTTCCTTGGATAAACCTACTAAAAATGAGAAAAATAGATCTAGCTTCAAAGGATCCTTGGATGGCTTGAAAGTTTTTGAAGCAGAATCATGACACGAAAACAATTTCAAGTAAGATTTCCACTCGAAATAAGATTGTTATAGTTATAGAAATTGAATTAAAGTTTGAATATGATTATTACCTTGTATTATAAAGATAACCTACTGTAAGTAATAAAGGTTTCTTGATCTTGGATGATTATTTGGAATTGATTTAGAAAACCTTGGAAGTAAACTTGCAATCTTGGAAGTATTCTTGATTTTATGAAACTAGAACTTTTGGAATTTAAACACTTATAACTTGAAGATAGAACTTGAGAGAGATTAATTAGATGAAGAAAATTGAAGAATGAAAGTGTTTGTAGGTGTTTTTGGTCGTTGGTCTATGGATTAGATATAAAGGATATGTAATTTTGTTTTCATGTAAATAAGTCATGAATGATTACTCATATTTTTGTAATTTTATGAGATATTTCATGCTAGTTGCCAAATGATGGTTCACACATGTGTTAGTTGACTCACATGGGCTGCTAAGAGCTGATCATTGGAGTGTATATACCAATAGTACATACATCTAAAAGCTGTGTATTGTACGAGTACGAATAAGGGTGCATACGAGTAGAATTGTTGATGAAACTGAACGAGGATGTAATTGTAAGCATTTTTGTTAAGTAGAAGTATTTTGATAAGTGTCTTGAAGTCTTTCAAAAGTGTATGAATACATATTAAAACACTACATGTATATTCATTTTAACTGAGTCGTTAAGTCATCGTTAGTCGTTACATGTAAATGTTGTTTTGAAACCTTTAGGTTAACGATCTTGTTGAATATTGTTAACCCATTGTTTATTATAACAAATGAGATGTTAAATTGTTATATTATCATGATATTATGATATATAATATATCTTAGTATGATATATATACAGTTAAATGTCGTTACAACGATAATCGTTACATATATGTCTCGTTTCGAAATCATTAAGTTAGTAGTCTTATTTTTACATATGTATTTCATTGTTAATACACTTAATAATATATTTACTTATCATTTAACATAATTAACCAAGTGTATCAATATCTTAATATGATTCATATGTACCTATTAAGACGTTGTTATAACGATAATCCTTATATATATCGTTTTCGAGTTTCTTAAATTAATAGTCTCATTTTTATGTATATAACTCATTGTTAAAATACCTAATGAGATACATACTTATAATAAAATCATGTTAACTATATATATATAACCATATATATGTCATCGTATAGTTTTTACAAGTTTTAACGTTCGTGAATCACCGGTCAACTTGGGTGGTCAATTGTCTATATGAAACCTATTTCAATTAATCAAGTCTTAACAAGTTTGATTGCTTAACATGTTGGAAACACTTAATCATGTAAATAACAATTTCATTTAATATATATATAAACATGGAAATTTTCGGGTCACTACACCAGATCCCACACCAGAGCCCACACCATCAGAACAAACTGACCATTTTTAATATGTATACAGTCGACACCCCCGTCCTACATCAGTGCCCACTCCTGAGCCACAGTCATCGTCGGTAGATCCTCCTGGTGAGTCACCGAGTAATGTTTCTAGTGATATTCATGATACTCAATCTTCCGATTCAGATTCTGATATACCGATTGCTCTTTGAAAAGGTAAACGTAAATGTACTTATTCTATTGCTTCCTTTGTCTCTTATGATAAATTGTCTGTCTCTTCTCGTGCTTTTGTTGCCACTTTAGACTCTTTCTCCATTCCAAAAACTGTTAGTGAAGCTTTGGCTCATTCTGGATGGCGTGCTGCTATGATTGAGGAGATGAATGCACTCGATCATAATGGCACTTGGGCATTAGTTAACTTACCTGTTTCTAAAAAGGCAATTGGTTGTAAGTGGGTCTTCACAGTAAAGGTTAATCCTGATGGTTCTTTGGCACGGTTGAAAGCTCGTTTAGTTGCTAAGGGTTATGCTCAAACATATGGGGTGGATTATTCTGAGTCCTTTTCTCCTGTTGCTAAACTCACATCTATCATATTATTCATTTCTTTAGCTGCTACATATCAATGGACATTTCACCAACTTGATGTAAAGAATGCATTTTTACATGGAGATTTGAAGGAAGAAGTCTATATGGAGCAACCACCTGGGTTTGTTGCTCAGGGGGAGTCTGTTAAAGTATGCAAATTACGAAAAGCAATTTATGGCTTGAAGCAATCTCCTCGTGCCTGGTTCGGAAAATTCAATGCGGTAGTTAGGAACTTTGGCCTAAGAAGAAGTGCATATGATCACTCTGTATTCTTCGCTTCATCAAACTCCGGGTGCATCTTGCTTGTTGTTTATGTGGATGACATTGTAATTACTGGGAGTGATAAAGAAGGAATTCACAGGTTAAAAACATTCTTAAGTATTCAATTTCAAACAAAGGACCTTGGTCCTTTAAAATATTTTCTCGGTATTGAAGTATCTCGAAATAAAAGAGGTATTTTCTTATCTCAGAGAAAGTATTGTCTTGATGTGCTCAGTGATTCTGGGATGATTAATGCAAAAACTTGTGAAGCACCAATGATACCGAGTATAAAGCTAAAAACTGACGAAGGAGAACTTCTTATAAACCCAGAAAAATATAGAAGGATTGTCGACAAGCTAAATTATCTTACACTCACCCGTCCTGATATTGCTTTCCCGGTGAGTGTTGTTAGTCAGTTCTTGTCATCTCCGAGAACCTCACATTGGGATGCTGTCACTCATATCTTAAAGTACTTAAAAGGTACACCTGGTCGTGGTCTTTTATACCAGATCCTGCAACTAAACGGTCTACAACTGGTTATTGTGTCTTCGTTGGAGGAAATCTTGTATCTTGGAAAATTAAGAAACAAAATGTGGTATCTCGTTCAAGTGCGGAATCTGAGTATTGAGTCATGGCCCAGACAACTTGTGAACTTATTTGGGTTCATAATCTTCTTAGCGAGATTGGTTTTGCTCAGTCCGAACCAATGAATTTGTGATGTGATAACAAAGCAGCCATTCATATTGCAAGCAACCCCGTCTTCCATGAAAGGACCAAACATATTGAAGTTGACTGTCATTTTACTCGAGAAAAGTTAGAAGAAGGAATTATTCAAACACCCCATATCAAAAGTAATGAACAGTTGGCTGACTTATTCACCAAAGCATTACCTGGAAATTACATCCGTCAGTTTTGTGACAAGCTGGGCATGATCAATATCTATGCTCCAGCTTGAGGGGGAGTGTTACAATACATACGTATACATATTTAATGTTAGTAGGTAGTCGGTACAATTAATATACTTAGTTGAGTTGGTTCATTTATTGGGTTGTCAGGTCTTGTATCTCGGGTCTATATATATCCTCCTTGTATGTTGTAAATATGAATCAATTAAGAGAGATGAAATTACAGAGAGTTTAGATATTTGTAGATGTTAAATTACACTTACGTATCAATATTGTGATTCAATATTGAAGGAAAGTACGTAGACGCAACGGGGATGATAAACACTAGGTTTGACCTTTGACTCATGGTCATAACCCCCAAGTAATACCTATAACCTCCATAGCTATAACTCATAATTTCCTTAGCTTAAACCCGTTTGAAAACTCGTTTTGAAATAACTTGCTCATAACCTCGTCGTAGTATTTTATGTATAATACTAATAATAATAACCTTAATACTACTACTAATAATAATAATATTAATAATAATAATAATATAAAATAAATTAAATAAATATTACGAAGTAATACTAGAGAAAGAGAGATAGATTCAGCTGGAACCAGAAATCGTGCAATTTATAGAACCTGGTCTCACCAACCCTGCCATGCGATCGCATGGCTTGAAGGGGTAAATCCCATGCATTCGCATGGGTTCCCATGACAGCTCACATTCGTTTAACTCTTTGCTTGTCAACATGATTAATTAAATATATAATTTATATAATTTATATTAATTAATTATATACTATATTATATTCTCGAGCCTAGTTAACTTGTAATTTTGGTTCCGATGTCTTGTACATTTACGTTTGACTTATGTCCCGCTTCCGGTTTCTCGAACGCATTTTTGTACGCTTAGAAAACTAGTACTTTTCGTTTCGCGACGTGTACCTTTGTCAACATTTAGACTTAAATCATTGATAAACTATTTTACTCAAAGTATAACTTATTCATTTGAGTGTTTTGGTCATTTGCTTCTTTAAATCAAAGTCTCGTTATTTATCAAAATATATTTAATATTATTATCAAAACGTTTTAAAAGTAAATGTTATATTTTATCTTGTTGTAAAATATACATATATTTATTTAAAAATATAACTTTGTATATATTGAAATATTTATTTAATAATATGATATTTAGTTTTTCCAAAACTTTTTATTTTTCAAAGTTCATTTAAAATCATTTAGAATTTATTATTTCGTAATACATTTACCTTTTTAAAATGATGTAAATATATTTGCAATTTATAATAAAAAGCTTTAATTATGTTCTTCTAACTTTTATATACATAAATGAATTAACTTATAAAACGTTTTAATAATAAAGTTCTTTTTAAAACTGAAAACGTTTTAGTATGTTTGAAACTAAATTAAATAAATATTATAATTTTGTTTTCCGAAATCAATTATATTAAGAACCATTTTGTTAAAAGTTTAAAATAATGAAAATCGTTATATCATAACATGTTTTAGGAAAGTAAAATCATGTATGACACATAAAAGGTTTCAATTTTCTAAATTACCATTTGTTGGTGAAGCATATGATATAGTCCAATCGTTAATGTATGAAATAATTTAATATAAAACGTTGATTTACTTAACTTGTCGATATCTAACATCTAAGTTATTTACACTACACGTTCTTACTTTTTCTTTAAACAAAAGGAAAGGTAAAATAATTATCTTACTAAAACCATGAGGAAAATTTTGTAAAGCATGAATTGAAAATCAAATAGGAATCTCCACTAATCCTTGTCTAGTTCCCGTTAATTGACACTTTTGTTCTTACTTGTAAATCACTTTACCAATTATTCCGAATACCGTTAAAAAGGGATGATTTCTCAAATCAACGTGGACCTCATAACGTAGACCCGTAACAAATTCATCATGTATCTGATAATTCAATCATTTGATACTATCTTTTTAATTTCCATCGATAAACATATATTGAAACTAATACGTTTATGTAAAGTATTATTCATCAAATACTTTTTTAACGTTTTCAAGTCATATAATAATTTCATAAATTATTTTCATATCAACCAAACATTTAAATGTTTTATTAATATTTCTCAATTTAATAATCACACATATGTATATATTTATACATATCTATTTACACATAATTGTTCGTGACTCATCGAGAGCAGTCGAAGGGTAAATGAATACATGAACACGGTTCAAAATTTTTGAGATTTCAACATTAAAGACTTTGCTTATCGTGCAGAAACATTAAATCATTTAAAGATTAAGTTTAAATTCTGGGTCGTCACAGTACCCACCCGTTAAAGAAATTTCATCCCGAAATTTGACAGAGATCATCATAGTTGACAATAAGAATGTTTTCATGACGAATACGAGTTAAAAAGTAGACTTTTATCACCAATGAGTAATATTGATAAAATAATTCGATTATGTGAAGGGTACGAGTGAAGCTATCGCAAAAGAGTGAAGATGAGTAAATACATGTTCGCCTTAACTTGTGACGTAGTCACGGTTGATTTCCAAAATTCAAGAGATTTAGAGAAAATCTTCGTAATAAGATTTGGTTCTTCGGTAATTAAGGAAATTAGGATCCTCTTTGGTTAAATGCGATAATCTATTTCGATTGCTTTCGGATATTTCACTATAAATTCACCCCCTTCGTTTCCATATTTCCACAGCTCAAATCTTCTATTCTTTCTCCCTCAATTCATACTTTAAATCATTCGTCAATATGCTCCATCCAGTTCTAATTCTTGATATACTCCTAACTTTCATATCTGTCATTCTTCTTTTTCATCTGCCGCCGGAAGAATTTGTTTACTTCTACTATGCTTTTGGGTTTATAGTGTTTTTAGTTCTCCTGTGTCTTTATATTGCTATACGCATTGATATACACGGTTTGTAATTTAGGTGTTGTTGTCGGGCTTTATATTTTCCTTTATATTTCAGAGTTCCATGCTTTTGTTTCTTCTTCCCGACTTCAAGTCAAGCGAATAATGGTCCAGAATTCGTAGGTATGGAGTTTCGAATGATCATAATATACAAAGTAGAAAGGTAACAGCACAATTTAATTTGTCAAATTACCAGAATATCCGGAAAAGACCGAATCATCAAGAAAATATTTTCTTGATAGTTTAGAGGTTAAATAGAATGAAAGAGTTATGTAACATGGTTCATGATGAGGGTATGATCTGTGAACCTTTATCACGTTCCATTAGAAACTCAGCATGACTTACTATAATATAATCACGTTGATCAAGTGTCATTATATTATACTAACTCATGCTTCAATTCCCAACACTACTTCAAAAACATTCATATTTTAAATTCGAATTTTTTAGAATTTAGAAACTAAAACAGTTTTCTTTATGATATAACACAGATAGCGCGAAGAGATAAATGATTTCAGATAAGAATAGTTATGAAGATATCTCCAGAAATATTGAGGATATTTATAATGAAAGATACTATGATATCTTAGAATTTCTAATATCGAAAGATGATAAAGAAGATTTGTCCGTAAAGGTTTAGAGTCAGGAACAAGGTATTCGTTAATGACTTCAGCATATACTAAATCATTTGGATTCTTTGAAGGCAGGTTTAGTCCTTGTGATTTGTCTACAGCCTCCTTCATGATTTGCTTTATCTGTTTTTCAGTACCAAATTTTCTCATCTTCTGAGCTTCTTCATCCACTATTCTTTATCATCAAACTTTCAAATGTTAAGGTCATTTACAGTTTTTGCTGCTTCCTTCAACTTTTGCAACATTCAGAGTATTGATTCGTAGACTGGTTGCTTTTGAGAATTTTAGAATGAAAGCTCATAATTCTAAGAGATGAATGTTATATGTATACCTATGATGTTCTAGTACAGTTTTGAATTCAAAGTATGGCATTTGAAAGATGTAAGAATCTAAGAGTGATGTTTTCTGTTAAATCTTGGCTTGGATTCTGATTTTTCAAAATCAGAATATGTAATCAAATTTGAATGCGAATGGTTGTTTTGATTTCTAGGAAAGAATGTATATCGTTGTGAAAGTAGTGAGTATAGTTGATGATTTGCTCAATCAGAATCGAAGAATGTAACTTATTAATTGTGAATTTATATATCTTTCGGGTATTACCTACCCGTTAAAAGTTTCACAAGTAATATTTTATACCAGAGAATTTTATTACAGTCTTTATGAAAATATATGTATGTATATTTTCTTCAGATGTAATACAAATTTAATGAGTTAATATCATATTAAGCTCATTTGATTTTCGGCTGGATTAGAAATGAATAATCTCTAAAACATTAAAGATTTCATAATCTTCGCGGAGTATTTCACTAATGTAATCAATACTTTGTTATTCAGTTTTATTGATATTTCCTCAGTGAATCATGTTGGTGTTCATGGAACTCTTGCTAACTTCGCAAGGTACGAATGATGTTTTCTGGAAAGTTTCAAGTACATCGAAAATAAAAGTGTAAAATCAAACATGTATTTGAATAATACACTTGATTTATTATGAAATGGAATTTACTAAGTCGAAGCAGAGATTATAGTTAACTGAAATGACCCGTTCATATACATTATAAACGATTCATAATAGTTGATTACATCGCGAGGTATTTGACCTCTATATGATACATTTTATAAACATTACATTCGTTTTTAAAAGACAAACTTTCTTTACAACGAAAGTTGACGGCATGCATACCATTTCATAATACATCCAACTATAATTGACTTAAAAATAATCTTGATGAACAGAATGACTCGAATGCAACGTCTTTCAAAATATGCCATGAATGACTCCAAGTAATATCCTTAAAATGAGCTAATGCACAGCGGAAGATTTCTCTAATACCATACTGTATTTCGTAGTAAAAATACATATAACGTCATTTAACAAGTGCAAGGTTGGCCTCGGATTCACGAACGTATCAATATTGAGATTCAATATTACAGGAAAGTACGTAGACGCAACGGAGATGATAAACACTAGATTGACCTCACGAGCATACCCATGAACCATACCCATCACCTCCATAGCTATAACCCATAATTTCCTTAGCTTCGACTCATTCAAAAAACTATTTTGAAATCACTCGGACATCACTCCGTCGTAATATTTTATGTATACTAATAATATCTTGAAATAATACAGAGCAAATATATATATATATATATATATATATATATATATATAAATCGATTGAGAGAGTTTAGAGAAATATATTTTCAAGTTTCTCTGAAATAATGAAACCTAATGAATTCTATTTATAATAGATTTTTGAATTATTAAAGTGAATTATTAAAGTATGAATTATTAAAGTGAATTATTAAAGTATGAATTATTAAAGTGAATTATTAAAGTATGAATTATTAAAGTGAATTATTAAAGTATGAATTATTAAAGTGAATTATTAAAGTATGAATTATTAAAGTGAATTATTAAAGTATGAATTATTAAAGTGAATTATTAAAGTTAAAGTAAAGTAAAAGTAAAGTAAAGGTAAAGTTAAAGTATAGTAAAAGTATAAAAACTATGTATGTATAATACGCGTATAAATATATATAATATTAATTTAAATCATTATATATATTTAATGAAATAAAATATAAATATCATTATATTTATTATACTGGTTAAGTAATAAGTTATCAAAAGTGATTCTAGATATTTATAAAAGTTATATATATTTTAATAATAAAGTTCTTTTTAAACTGAAAACGTTTTTGTACGTTTGAAAATAGATTAATAGAATATTATGGAAACCAATTCTCCACTAACTTTTGTCTAACTTTCGTAAATGACACTTTTTGTTTTTATTTATAAATAGCTTTACAAATTATTCCGAATATCGTTAAAAGGAATAGATTTTCTCAATCATAGTGGACCTCTCAACAGAGACTTGTAATCATAATTCAATGTTTCTGATAATTCAAGCATTTAATATATTTTTTTTAATTTCGTCAATAATCATATTGAAACAAATACGTTCATGTAAAGCATTATACATTTAAATACTTTTTTAACATTTTCAATTTATAATATATACACATATACATACATATTCATATATGTTCATTTAATGGTTCGTGAATCATTGGAATTTGGTCGAGGTTTAAATGAATGTATAAACATAGTTTAAAATCCTTGAGATTTAACTTAACAAACATTGCTTATCGTGTCAGAATAATATAAAGATAAAGTTTAAATTTAGTCGAAAATTTCTGGGTTGTCACAGTACCTACCCGTTAAAGAAATTTCGTCCCCGAAATTTGATAGAGGTCGTCATGACTAACAATGAGAATGTTATTATGACGATTATAAAGTTTTATCATGTCTAAGAAGTATGGATAAAATAATTCGATTACTCGAAGCGTATGAGGGAAGTTATCGTAAATGAAGGAAATAAGATTATAGTGATTCGTCATATCTTTTGACGTCATCACAATAGATCTCCGAATTTAAAGAAAATCTTTGTAATCTATCTTGGATTTGATGCTTCGGTGATTAAGGAGATTATGATTCTCTTCGAATTAATACGATAATCCATCTTGATTTCTCTGTCGGGTATTTCACTATAAATTCACCTCCTTCGTTTCCTTACAACTCACACCTTCTATTCTTTCTCCCTCAACTCATATTTTAAAGTATTTGTCAATATGCTTCATCCAGTACTGATTCTCGATATACTCCTCACTTTCATATCTGTCATTCTTCTTTTTCATCTGCCTCCGGAAGAATCTATTTACTTCTACTATACTCTTGGTTTTATTGTGTTTTTAGTTCTCCCGTGTCTTTATATTGCTATATGCATTGATATATACGGTTTGTGATTTCTGGGTTGTTGTTGGGTTTTATATCTTCCCTTATATTTCAAAGTCCTTGCTTCTTCTATAATCATTGTCATCCACAGTTAATGCTCTCTTCTATTTGCTATGATTTATACTCCCATTTCTAGTTCGGAGCTTTGTCCTTTCGTTTCTTCTTCTTGCGATTAAGCACCGCTTGTAATGGTCCAGAATTCGCAGATATAAATTCGGAATGAACATTGTTAATGTTCTAGGAAGGAAATTGTAATGACACGATCTTGATTTTTTAATTTACCAAAATACCCTGAAAAGACCGAATCATCAAGAAAATATATTCTTGATATTTTTAGAGATTAAATAGAATACAAGAGTCGTGTAACATAGCACATGATGACGTTATGATCTGTGAATCATCATGTTCCATTTAGAAACTCAGCATGAATTACTGCAATATAATCACGTTGATCAAGTGTCATTATATTATACTAACTCATGCTTCAGCTCCCAACACTTCTTCAAGAATATTCCTATTTTAAACTTGAATGTTTCAGAATTTAGAAACTAAAATAGTTTTCTTTATGATATAATACAGATAGCGCGAAGAGGTAAATGATTTCAGATAAGAATAATTATAAAAATATCTTCAGAAGTATGGATGATATTTATAATGAAAGATACGATGATATCTTAGAATGTCTAATATCAGAGGATGATGAAGGATATTGTCCGCAGGGGTTTAGAGTTAGGAGCAAGATATTCGTTAATGACTTCAGCAAGTAATGAATCATTTGGATCCTTTGAAGGCAGGTTCAGCCTTTATGATTTGTCCACAACCTCCTTCATACTTTGCTCAATCCGTTTTCCAGTTCTAAAGCTTCTCTTTTTCTGAGCTTTGCCAATATACTATCCTTTATAATCCAACTTTTTACTGTTAAGGTCGTTTACAGTTTTTGTTGCTTCATCAGCATTTTTCAAAATTTCGAGAACTGGTTCGCAGTTTAGGGTGTTTTTCAGAAATTTCTCATTCAAAGAATGTAAGTCTTGGAGGTAGACGTTGTGTGTATATGTAATTGTTGATGTAGACATGCTGTTAGGTTTCAAAATACTGATTGCTGATTCTCAATAATTGGTATGGCAATTCTTGTTATAAGGTACGAATAAATATATGATAGGGTTTCGATAATTATAATGATTTTTTTTTTTTGGAAAGTCAAAGATCAGTGAAGTTGTTGGTAAGTTTATTGCTAATGTGGTGAATATAAACGATTCCCCGGTAACGTTGGCGAAAGGGCAACGTATCTATCGAGGTTATAATAAGACTAGTCCGACTGAAAAGTCGAAGTTGACTTGCTGGAGCTGTGACAAAACTGTCTACTTTGAAACAGAATTGAAAAGTCATTTTAGCTAATAAATGCCAAAGGGTCTGACACGGATACGCGTTGAACTATAACTTTGGCTTCGAGAGCTTTTTTGGTACATAAATGTGGGTAATATGTGGTTGGATCATCATCTCGATTGTTCATTGTTTGAAGTGTCTTCGAAAACTTCGGAGAGTTTGAACATAGTTTGTAATCGTTAATAGACATATGATGTTCTAACACAGTTTTGAAGTCAAAGTATAGCTTTGAAAGATGTAGGAATCTAAGAGTGATGTCTTCTGTTAAATCATGACTTGGATTTTGATTTGTCAAAATCAGAATGCGTAATCAAATTTGGGTGAGAATGGTTGTTTTGATTACTATACAAGAATGTATATTGTTGTGAGATTTTGGGAGTATAGTTGATGATTTGCTTAATCAGATTTGAAAAATGTAACATATTAATTGTGAATTTATATATCTCTCGGGTATTACCTACCCGTTAAATTTTTTTTTTTCACAATTAATATTTTGTACAACAGAATTTTATTACAGTCTTTATGAAAATATATATGTGCATATTTTCTTCAGATGTAACATAGATTTAATGAGTTAATATTAAATTAAACTCATTTGATTTACGGTTGAAACTAGAACTGAATAATCCCTAAAGACTTTAGAAATTACATAACTTCTACGGAGTATTTATTCAATAAAATTGAAATTATGAATTAATACTTCGTTATTTGTTGGTGTTTGTAACCCTTGCACCATATTCTCTAAAGCCACTACTCGAGCCCGAAGCGCGTTGACTTCTTCTGTTACACCGGGGTGATTGTCGGTTTGGACGAGCGGATAAATAAAATCTAGAATTTGATGTAGTATATAATCATGACGAGATACTCTGAAAATGAGAGAGCAAATGGTGTTTCAGACCGGTTCGCCAGTAAGTGCTTCAGGTTCATCGCCAAGAGGGCAATGTGGTGGATGGAAGGGATCATCTTCTTCTTGTCTCCAATTATTGAGGAGGCTACAAACCTATCCCCAATTCATCCAGAATAGATGATGGCTAATTGGTTGATCCATTCCGGTCACACTGCTTTCGGAGCTTGAGTGGGATTCCATATCGGAATTCGAGGGACTTGAACTAATGACGAATTCCATTTCGTTCTATTGAATAAAGGATTTTTCGATATGAAATGATTTTTCGGCTATCGGGTGGTATTCTAATTACATAGAATATCTATATATATAGCGCAAAAGATTTCGTAGATTACGGAGGAATTTACGGAATATGTCAGGCAAAATTTACAGTAACAGATACGTTCAGATATGAATTAGCAGATACGCTAAGATATGAATTTTGTCTATACACTATTCATGCAATCAATGCAATAAGATGTGTCTAGACTAAGAATGATAAGCAAGTAATTTCTAACAAGAATGATGAGCAAAACTTTTGACATGCAG
Source organism: Rutidosis leptorrhynchoides (assembly GCF_046630445.1). NCBI lineage: Eukaryota > Viridiplantae > Streptophyta > Magnoliopsida > Asterales > Asteraceae > Rutidosis > Rutidosis leptorrhynchoides. Next base: position 225,362,525 of record NC_092341.1, read on the forward strand.
ACACGGTCGAAGTCCAGACTCACTAATGCATCCTAACGACTATCAGTTAGACACACTAATGCAGACCTGGTTCGCTAAGACCACCGCTCTGATACCAACTGAAATGACCCGTTCATATACATTATAAACAATTCATAATAGTTGATTACATCGCGAGGTATTTGACCTCTATATGATACATTTTACAAACATTACATTCGTTTTTAAAAGACAAACTTTCTTTACAACGAAAGTTGACGGCATGCATACCATTTCATAATACATCCAACTATAATTGACTTAAAAATAATCTTGATGAACTCAATGACTCGAATGCAACGTCTTTCAAAATATGCCATGAATGACTCCAAGTAATATCCTTAAAATGAGCTAATGCACAGCGGAAGATTTCTTTAATACCATACTGTATTTCGTAGTAAAAATACATATAACATCATTTAACAAGTGCAAGGTTGGCCTCGGATTCACGAACGTATCAATATTGAGATTCAATATTGCAGGAAAGTACGTAGACGCACCGGAGATAATAAACACTAGATTGACCTCACGAGCATACCCATGAACCATACCCATCACCTCCATAGCTATAACCCATAATTTCCTTAGCTTCGACTCATTCAAAAAACTATTTTGAAATCACTCGGACATCACTCCGTCGTAATATTTTATGTATACTAATAATATCTTGAAATAATACAGAGCAAATATATATATATATATATATATATATATATATATATATATATATATATATATATATATATATATATATATATATATATATATATATATATGTGTGTGTAAATCGATTGAGAGAGTTTAGAGAAATATATTTTCAAGTTTCTCTGAAATAATGAAACCTATTGAATTCTATTTATAATAGATTTTTGAATTATTAAAGTGAATTATTAAAGTATGAATTATTAAAGTGAATTATTAAAGTATGAATTATTAAAGTGAATTATTAAAGTATAAATTATTAAAGTGAATTATTAAAGTATGAATTATTAAAGTGAATTATTAAAGTATGAATTATTAAAGTAAATTATTAAAGTATGAATTATTAAAGTGAATTATTAAAGTTAAAGTAAAGTAAAAGTAAAGTAAAGGTAAAGTTAAAGTATAGTAAAAGTATAAAAACTATGTATGTATAATACGCGTATAAATATATATAATATTAATTTAAATTATTATATATATTTAATGAAATAAAATATAAATATCATTATATTTATTATACTGGTTAAGTAATGAGTTGTCAAAAGTGATTCTAGATATTTATAAAAGTTATATATATTTTAATAATAAAGTTCTTTTTAAACTGAAAACGTTTTTGTACGTTTGAAAATAGATTAATAGAATATTATGGAACCCAATTCTCCACTAACTTTTGTCTAACTTTCGTAAATGACACTTTTTGTTTTTATTTATAAATAGCTTTACAAATTATTCCGAATATCGTTAAAAGGAATAGATTTTCTCAATCATAGTGGACCTCTCAACAGAGACTTGTAATCATAATTCAATGTTTCTGATAATTCAAGCATTTAATATATTTTTTTTAATTTCGTCGATAATCATATTGAAACAAATACGTTCATGTAAAGCATTATACGTTTAAATACTTTTTTGACATTTTCAATTTATAATATATACACATATACATACATATTCATATATGTTCATTTAATGGTTCGTGAATCATTGGAATTTGGTCGAGGTTTAAATGAATGTATAAACATAGTTTAAAATCCTTGAGATTTAACTTAACAAACATTGCTTATCGTGTCAGAATAATATAAAGATAAAGTTTAAATTTAGTCGGAAATTTCTGGGTCGTCACATTAACGATTGTTAATTCATTAACGAAGGATGTACATCATAGTATATTAATAACAAAAACTAACCGAGTAGTTAAGATTCACACGTAATTGCTTAGTACGAAAAGATTTATTTTGATTTCAAAATTCATATTTATATAAAATATTCATATAATTTCTTTAGGGGAAATGAGTTAATACTTCATAACTCGTTGATACAATATACTTGTTGATTTGTGATGATGTTGGTGATTATAGAACTGGCTGAACTTGTGATGTTGTAGATGCTGCTGGTGCTGGTGATGCTGTCGGTATTGCTGGTGCTGTTGCTGCTTGTATAACAAGTCTATTTTGTAACGCACACACCATTCTTGTAAGAGTTTCTATTCTCCCTTCTATTATCTCTATCCATCCGCTTATCTTGATTTACGGTTATGATTAGAATAAATAATCTCTAAAACTTTAGAGATTACATAATCACCGTAAAATATTTCTCCGATGAAGTTATGAATCAATACTTCATCATTTGTTGTTGTTGGTATTCCTTGGTATCTACAGGGTGTATGACGTTGATGCTCGTGGGACAGATTGTGATATTGAGGCTTGTGGTACGGATGTTGCTGGTGGTGGTAATGGTACTGTTTGTGTTGATGCTGGTGGTGCAGTTGGTGGTTGTGGGGCTTGTGATGCTTGTAAGTTCTGCATCATATTCTCCAAAGCTAATACTTGAGCGCGAAGCTCATTGACTTCTTCTATTATACCGGGATGATTGGTGGTTGGAATGAGCGGATGAATAAGATCTAGAAGTTTAGATAACATATAATCGTGGTGAGATACTCTGGAAATGAGAGAGAAAATGGTATTACGAACAAGTTCGCCGGTAAGTGCTTCAGGTTCTTCGCCAAGAGGAAAATGTGGTGGATCGAAGGGATCCCCCATTCATCCAGAATAAATGATGGTTGATTGGTTGATCCATTCCGGTCACACTGCTTTCAAAGCTCGAGTGAAAATCCATATCGGAATAGCTGTCGGAATCTAAGGAATTTGAACTAAATACGGGATCCATTTTTGTGTAATCAGGGAATTGATTTTTGATGTGAAATAGATTATAGGACTTAGATTTGGTATTCTTCAATACATAATTTACATATGTATATATAATACCAAGATCTCATAAATTACGGAGGAATCTTCGGAAGATGTCAGGCAAAGTTTAATGTAATAGATATGCTAAGATATGAATTCGTCTGTACACTATCTATGCAATAAGTGTAGTAAGATGTGTCTAGACTTAAGAATGATAATTAAGTAATTTTTGACAAGAATTGATAAGCAAAACTCGGTAAAAACAGATACGGTCATAGTCCAGACTCACTAATGCATCCTAACAATTACCAGTTAAACACACTAATGCAAATGCTGGTTCCCTATGACCTCAAGCTCTGATACCAACTGTGATGACCCGTCCAAATCCATTTAGACAAATACATCATTCATCGATTTCACAGTGAGGTACTGACCTCTACATGATACGTTTTGTAAACATTGCATTCTTTTGAAAAGGCACACCTTAATTGAATATTTAATTCCAAGGTTTTTGACGTCTGATGATTTCTACATATAGACAATCACCGTAAATAATAGTTTACAATACTACATCCGTTGACAATGTAGTCAAAATAAGATACATGGTGATGAATTTATGAATGCAACGTTTTCTCGAATAAAGCATGTATGACTCCATGCACATAGCTTGTATAACATATAAGCAAACAGCGAACGACTTCTAGGAACCTGAGAATAAACATGGTTAAAAGTGTCAACACAATGGTTGGTGAGTTCATAGTTTTAATGTTGCTCGTAATCTGTATATAAAGGTGGATCACAAGATTTCAGTTGTTTCATCCAGAAATATTTATCAAAATATTCTACAAGATTAAGCACCCTGGTAACTAAACTTTAACGTCTATAATAAGTACCCCTGTTTTAACATACATGCAACCAACATGTACAATAAACGCAATCCAACGTGTACTAACCTCAAATAGTATACATCTGTTTTATAGTTCAGGCTAGGGTTTCTATACCTGGAACAGACGGGGATGTCAAGACCTATGGATCCATATATAACTATTCGCGCCCACCAGTTCTTATAATCGGCAGTTACTAGTTACCAATGCTAAGGGATTTTCGGTTCAAACTCGGCATAGAATTTAGTATGTACTTGTATCCATTGTTTAAAATAAAGTGCATGTATTCTCAGCCCATAATATAGATTGCAAAAGCAATTAAAAAGAGAGCAAATGAAACTCACCTTAGCAGCACATAAATTTATTCACCGAAATGTGACCGAAACTCGGAATGCAATGTAACCGTAGATCTCAACCTAGAGAATATATGTTGGTCAATAAATGTCTAACAAGCTAGGTCGGGTCATAGTGTATCATAATCCTAATGCTCGAGACCAACATGAAGGTTTTTAGTATGCCCGAGAGACATATCAAATTAACGTGGCTAATATGTTTTGATCCAAGTCAGGTCATACCCAATAACAAGCTTACCGACACCTTATACGTATTTGATCTTAACGATTGGATCATTAAACAAATACGCGACACTTGGATTTTAGAAAATCGGGTTTCTAAAATATTATCACTTGAGATAAATTATTTGGATAATTTATATATAATTGTTTATGGGTTTAAATGATTATATTGTGTTATATTTTATAAAAGGTTTTATAAAATATATAAGTAACAAAATAATACATAAGTTTATAACAAGTTTATAAACTTTTATAAACTTACAAGTGTTATTATTAAACATTATAAGTGTGCAGATTTTGGGACTCCAAGGAGACACCCCATGCTTATTTTGGTTACTTTAAAGTTGACACAACTCCTAAGGAACATTCCTAACTAGTTTACCAAGGCTTGACTCAAGTGATACATAAAATACACAAAAAAATAGCAAGTAAAATTCAGCTCCTTTTGCTGAATTCTGGCTGATTTTTCTGCTATCCAAGAGGGAGTTCTTGAGCTTATTTGGAAGCTTATTTTCAAGTGTCAATAAATCCTAACCATTGTACAAGGTGTTGGTGTCAAGTTTGGGGTATAGTCTCTTGAGGTTTCATCACTTTGAGGCTTGCATTCATCATCATCTTCATCATCATCTTGCAACTTTGAAAACAACCCTCAACTAGCTTGAGGAGGTATAATCTCTAAACCCACTCTTAGTTTGTAAGTATGTTTCACAACTTGATCCTATTTGGGATTTAACTTTAAATGGTTAAAGATTTACAAGTTTTAAAATGGTAATTTATACGCTTCCGCAAATCTTATTTCTTGAATGATTATAAGTATTATGAAACTTGTTAAATCCCAACAATGGTATCTAGAGTCGAAGTTGTTGAAATATGCTTCTAGATGGTTATTAAACCCACTATAATTTTGCATTCTATGAACATGCATGAAGTAGAATGTAAAATTTTCGGTTTTGAGTGGTTTGTCATTTTGGCCAAAATCACTTGTGATTCTGCATTCTGTGTTGCCGATCACTTGTGATTCTGTGTTGCAAATCACTTGTGATTCTGTGTTGCAAATCACTTGTGATTCTATGTTGCCGATCACTTGTGATTCTGTATTGCCAATCACTTGTGATTCTGTGTTGCAGATCACTTGTGATTCTGTGTTTCCAATCACTTGTGATTCTGTATTGCCTATCACTTATGTTGATGATGTTCACAATCTAAGCCTTGACCTTGTGTTTGGTTGCATGTTTCGTTGATTTAATATTTATTCATTTGGTATTTAATAATATTATTTTGGTTATGTAATTTATTTTATATTTGGTATGTAAAATAGATTAGGTTGTAATTTCACTTTTTTAGACAAAATGTATTAGGATATATTTTGTAAAAAGATGAAGATGATGAAGACTTGAAGAACACAAGAAGAAGCATTTGGATGCAAGATTAAGTGGGAGATTTAAAATCTCCTACTTTGTGTTATAACCCCTTATCCGGTGGCATTTGTTTTCGGCAAAACAAATGTCTACCAAAATGGCTTGATTGTGAACATATTTGTTTTGCATGCATGGTTGTTTATTGTATGATTGTGGATTGTATGTTTGTATGCTACAACTTAATCACACAAGTTAACAACAAGCAAAATGGCAACTTAATTGGTTAAATTATACATTAATTAACGACATGCAAAATGACAATTTAATTGGTTAAATTAAAAATGGCTAAAAGGACATTAATAAATGGTTATTAAGAACATGATTAGGATCATATATATAAAATGGTTTATAGACATGAAAATGGATTTCAATGAACCATACACTAAATGCATGTTGGTGTATGGCATAAAAGTTTTCTCAAACCATAATTAATGAAAACTTAAAATCCCTTATTAACAAGGCAAACAAGTTAAACGCCATCCTTTTGTGCAACACTTAAAAATATTAGGGAACTCACAATGGGATAAAGGTCACCTAACCGTTATGAGCAAACTAATATGATTAAGGTGAATTTCGCATGCTTGTGGGATAAAGGTCACCTAACCACTTGTATGTTAAGTTTACACGTTTACACAAGTAGGACGACTTGATTTGGAAATCATGAACTTAGGGTCACCGAAGCATGAGGAACAAATAGGCGTTGATGAGATAAATATGCCATGCAAAAGGATTGCATGATCCCATAACTTAGAAGTTGCAAAAGGATTGCAATTGTCATATAATGACTACCTAGCTAAATCAAATGACGGGATAAAGGTCACCTAACCGAAATTTGGTTTACCGTTGGATTCTAAAATTTAATAAATATCAATTGGATTTAAAGGGTATTGATCGTTAAATTAAAATTGATACTTAAACAACTTTGTTAAATTTTGTAGATGGCCGCCAATAACAACAACATTCCGAACGCACCAATAAACTTTAACAACCTATCGTTGAGGTCAATCCTCGAAAAGGAAAAACTCAACCATACGAACTTCATGGATTGGTTCCGCAATCTAAGAATTGTCCTCAAATTAGAGGACAGGGCGTATGTGTTGGAAGACCCCATTCCCGATCAACCGGACGAGGATGATACGGAAGGCATGGCTTATTGGGAGAAATATTGCACCGATTCGTTGCAAGTTTCTTGCCTCATGCTTGGGACTATGATACCCAAACTCCAAAAGGATTTTGAGCATCATAGTGCATATGACATGATCACACAGTTGAAGGAGATGTTCCTTCAACAAGCTCGTGTCGCGCGCTTCGAAACGGTTCGAGTGCTTCATGCATGTCGGATGGACGACTCCCAATCCGTTTCATCTTATGTCCTTAAGATGAAAAGCCTTATTGATCAAGCGAACCGTCTAAATTGCAACGTGTCTAATGAATTAGCCACGGACCTCATTCTCAACTTATTGTCAAAAAGGTTTGACACATTTGTAATGAATTACAATATGAATGGTTGGGATAAAAGCATTGGCGAATTACATGCCATGCTTAAGACGGCAGAAGAAAGCATGGGTAAAAGGGCTTCACCCGTGTTTACGATCAATGAATCCGGGTCCAAAAACAATAACACTTCTAAGCCAAAGGTGGCTAAGAAAAAGGGACCCGCCTACCAAGGCAAAGACAAGGGAAAAGGGAAGATGGTTAACCCAACCAACAACAACAAGAAGCAAAAGGTTGCTGGTAAAGCTAACCCCAAGGAAGATCCGTGCTTTGGTTGCGGTGAGATGGGTCACTGGAAACGCAACTGCCCGGTCTACCTAAAGGAGTTGAAGGAAAAGAGGGATGCAGGGCAAACCTCAGGTAATGTATATATGGTATACATTGAGCTTAGTATTACTTCTTCTAATACATGGGTATTAGATACAGGATGTGGAACTCATATTTGCAATTCTTTGCAGGGGGTTCAAAAGAAGTAATCAAGATGCGGGAACTACAAGTCTCTTCATGGGAAATGGAGCAAGGGTGCAAGTGAAAGCTCATGGAGACTTTGTTTTAAAGCTTCCAAGTGGTTTGGAGTTTATTTTGAAAAATGTTTTGTATGCACCCGATTTATCTCGAAACATTATTTCTGTATCCCGTTTGAAACAATATGGTTTTAATCTTAATTTTATTAATGATGATATCCATGTTTCTTTAGATAATGTGTTCTATTTTAAGGCTTCACCTTCGAATGGTATTTATGAATTGGTTCATGATGACACATCATACAATAGCTCAATATACCATGCAAACACCAAGAAACTCAAAAGGGATTTGAGTGATTCCTACTTATGGCATTGTCGCCTTGGTTACATAAACAAGAATCGAATGCATACACTTCAAAAGAATGGCCTTTTGAAATCAAATGAACTAGACTCGTTTGATGTATGTGAATCTTGTTTACAAGGCAAAATGATTAAAGCACCTTTCAAAGGGACCTATGAAAGGGTTAAGGACTTATTGGGATTAATACACTCGGATGTATGTGGACCATTTAAGCCCATAACTAGGAATGGTGAAAGATACTTCGTTACTTTCATTGATGACTTTAGTCGTTTCGGATATGTCTACTTATTAAGACACAAGGACGAAACTTTTGAAGCATTCAAGGAATATCAAAACGAAGTACAAAATCAACTCAATAAGACAATCAAGGTACTTCGTACCGATAGAGGAGGAGAATACCTAAGCGATGCTTTCCAAGATCATCTTAAAAGTTGTAGGATTATCTCACAACTCACTCCTCCTGGAACACCCCAACTTAATGGAGTTTTCGAAAGGAGGAACCGAACCCTAATGGATATGGTTCGATCTATGATGGCTAGAAGCTCGTTGCCTCTATCATTTTGGGGTTATTGTCTATGCTCCGCGGCTCGTATTTTAAATATGGCCCCAACCAAGAAAGTGGAACGAACTCCTCATGAGATGTGGTTTGGAAAACCTCCATCTCTATCATACTTAAAGGTATGAGGATGTGAAGCTTACCCTAAGCGTTACATCCCTAATAAGTTGAATGCTCGATCCACGAAGTGTATCTTCATAGGATATCCCAAGGCTGATATGGGATATTATTTCTATGATCCATCCGAGCAGAATGTATTTGTTGCTCGAAAGGCTGAATTCCTTGAAACTAAGTTCCTAATGGAAGGAAATAGTGAAAGGAAGATAGATCTTAAAGAGGTTCAAGATCAAGTAGATGATACACAATTGGTTGACACTAGCACTCAACATGAAAATGTTGAGAGTGATCAAATGGATGATCAAAATACACAAGACGTTCACAGATCTGGTAGGATTAGTAATCCTCCTGATAGATATGGGTTTCTCATGGATGGTTGCTATGTGGTTTATTTGGATGAACCAATAAACTACCAAGATGCTTTATCAAGGATTGATAAAGATAAATGGTAGGAAGCCATGAACGCTGAGATGCAATCCATGTATGACAACCAAGTTTAGGAACTTGTTACACAACCTGCTGGCTCAAGGCTAGTTGATTGTAAATGGCTTTTCAAAATGAAAACCAACATACATGGAAACTTGGATACATATAAAGCTAGACTTGTAGCAAAAGGTTTCACTCAAACTCAAGGGGTTGACTATGATGAAACTTTTTCGCCTGTGACAATGCTAAAGTCTATTAGGATATTACTTGCCATTGCTGCTCATTATGATTATGAAATATGGTAAACGGATGTCAATACCGCTTTCCTAAATGGACATCTTGAGGAAGATGTCTATATGGTTCAGCCTGAAGGTTTTGTTGATCCGAAATATCCTAAAAAGGTATGCAAGTTAAAGAAGTCAATCTACAGATTGAAACAAGCATCTAGAATGTGGAATCATCGATTTAATGAGGAGGCCAAGAAATTTGGCTTCATTAAAAATGGTGATGAAGCTTGTGTATACAAGAAAGCTAGTGGGAGCACTATCATGTTCCTTGTACTATATGTGGATGATATATTGTTATTTGGAAGCGATATTCCGGCAATGCAAGGTGTTAAAACTTGGCTAAGTAAATGCTTCTCCATTAAGGATCTTGGAGAAGCACAATACTTTTTGGGGATTGGGATCTACAGGGATAGATCCAAGAAACTGATAGGTTTGAATCAAAGTTCATACATTGAAAAGGTCTTGAAAAGGTTCAAGATGGAGAACTCTAAGAAAGGTTTGGTACCTATTCAAAAAGGAACGCTCCTTAGTTCATCTCAGTGCCCCACCACGAAAGATGAACAGGAAAGAATGAAGAATGTCCCATATGCTTCTGTTATTGGGTCAATCATGTATGCAATGATATGCACTAGACCGGATGTGTCATGCGCTCTAAGCTTGACAAGTAGATACCAGAATAACCCAGGAAACAGTCATTGGATTGTTGTTAAAAGTATATTGAAATACCTTAGGAGGACTAAGGATATGTTTCTAATATATGGGTCTGGTGAGGAGGAACTCGCTGTAAAAGGTTACGTGGACGCGAGTTTCTAAACTGATCGAGATGATTCTCGATCACAATCCGGTTATGTCTTCACGTTAAATGGAGGTGCGGTCTCTTGGAAGAGTTCAAAACAGGATGTTGTTGCATTATCCACTACAGAGTTAGAGTACATTGCCGCCTCATTGGCAGCGCAGGAAGCTGCATGGATGAAGAATTTCATCGAAGACTTAGGAGTAGTCCCTTCCATTCAGGACCCTCTTGAGATCTTTTGTGACAACGAGGGTGCGATTGCTCAAATCAAGGAACCTCGTGCTCACCAAAAGACCCGTCACATTGAGCGGAGATTCAACTACATAAGGGATGAAGTTGAAAAGGGAAAGATATGTATTTGCAAAGCTCACACAGATCTTAATATAGCGGATCCACTCACAAAACTCTTACATGGTGCAAAACATCAAGGGCATGTTAGTGCATTAGGGCTTCGATATTCTAGTGATTGGTCATGATCTGTTTTAAGTATTGTAACGGAACGAAATTGTTCAAACTCATTAATATAATTATGGTATTAATTTATTTTGAGTTATGTTCCTATTTTGCATATTTTATCCATGAATAAGTAATTATTCTAAATTCCGTAGTCGATCACATTTGTGGGAATAAGTGTGAGGTTTAGACTATTGTGAACTTGGATTGGTATACATTCACGGGATGAATGTGGGGCAAGGTTGCAACCAAGGTTCATAGATATTTGTGGGATACAAATATTGGAAGACCCGCCCTCAAGATTCACTAAATGGAGCCTTTGTGGTTGATCACATGTAATCTTGAGTAAAGGCGAATATCATCGTATCCTCTGACCTGAGATACATATTGGGTTCGGATATTCACTAAGTATTGTGCCTTGATTCTTTCCTTCGCTATTCTGAAATATGGTAGTTCATAAGGAAGAGCTCAGGTATAATGCATAGTGTATATCTAGGACATATGTAGTCAAGATGGAATTTGTCCCTCTTATTCGTTGAGAGTCAGATGTCTAAGGCCTGATAAAGTTAAATCTAGAAGAGAGTGATCACTCTATGTCTCTTGGATTTAACATGACATCTAGGATGAAAGGATATAATGAAAAGATTCACCTATTCATATTCGAGATGGGAACTCGAAAGGGATGATGTTATTGAATGGCACTAAGTCATAACATATTGGGGGTGATGAACGGTCGTTAGGTGGTATCCATCACTTGCATTAATTTCTTATGTTTCTCGTGCAAGTGGGAGATTGAAGGTTTTTCGTATGCCCGAGAGACATATCAAATTAACGTGGCTAATATGTTTTGATCCAAGTCGGGTCATACCCAATAACAAGCTTACCGACACCTTATACGTATTTGATCTTAATGATTGGATCATTAAACAAATACGCGACACTTGGATTTTAGAAAATCGGGTTTCTAAAATATTATCACTTGAGATAAATTATTTGGATAATTTATATATAATTGTTTATGGGTTTAAATGATTATATTGTGTTATATTTTATAAAAGGTTTTATAAAATATATAAGTAACAAAATAATACATAAGTTTATAACAAGTTTATAAACTTTTATAAACTTACAAGTGTTATTATTAAACATTATAAGTGTGCAGATTTTGGGACTCCAAGGAGACACCCCATGCTTATTTTGGTTACTTTAAAGTTGACACAACTCCTAAGGAACATGCCTAACTAGTTTACCAAGGCTTGACTCAAGTGATACATAAAATACAAAAAAAATAGCAAGTAAAATTCAGCTCCTTTTGCTGAATTCTGGCTGATTTTTCTGCTATCCAAGAGGGAGTTCTTGAGCTTATTTGGAAGCTTATTTTCAAGTGTCAATAAATCCTAACCATTGTACAAGGTGTTGGTGTCAAGTTTGGGGTATAGTCTCTTGAGGTTTCATCACTTTGAGGCTTGCATTCATCATCATCTTCATCATCATCTTGCAACTTTGAAAACAACCCTCAACTAGCTTGAGGAGGTATAATCTCTAAACCCACTCTTAGTTTGTAAGTATGTTTCACAACTTGATCCTATTTGGGATTTAACTTTAAATGGTTAAAGATTTACAAGTTTTAAAATGGTAATTTATACGCTTCCGCAAATCTTATTTCTTGAATGATTATAAGTATTATGAAACTTGTTAAATCACAACACAACATGCAAAAGTTAACAAAAGTCATCTCAAAAGTCAACCTGACCCAATATGATCTTTAAATCTATACATGTTTATTATATTAACATAGTATAAGTCTTGATAATTGAACAAATTTATAGTTTATCAAACTCAAAATATTATTTATTTCAGGAGCTATATTATATTTGAATTATCATGGCAATCGAAAATATTTTATTATTTCTTATAGTTTTCCAATACTTGTAAAATCAGATTATAGTGTTTATAAAACTTTAAAACATGATAAGACAGTCAACTTTGACAATTGTTCAATAAAATGAGACGTGCCTTATATAGAAATTCATTTATTCAATTAGTAATATCTAAAAATCTAATTTATCAATCTCATAGACAAGTTGTTTAAATATTAATTTACAGTTTCAAACACAATTTCAATTAACGTTAACCATAATTCAGTTGACCATATCTTTTAATCCGTTCATCAAAATCACACGATTTCTAAATGAAAAGTTATTAATTTTTCGATAGCTTTCCAACGACATGCATATCATATACTTTATATCAGTAACATATGTATTAAATTCATGATTCATCATAAACTATCTAACGACAAAATTAAAGCATACAAGCGTGCATAAACATATATACTCGAGCACTAGACATGGATACATTATTAATATATAAAGGATAAGGTATAAATGCTTATGCATCAATATTGTGATTCAATATTGCAGGAAAGTACGTAGACACAATGGAGATGATAAACACTAGGTTTGACCTTTGACTCATGGTCATAACCCCCAAGTAATACCTATAACCTCCATAGCTATAACCCATAATTTCCTTAGCTTAAACCCGTTTGAAAACTCGTTTTGAAATAACTTGCTCATAACCTCGTCGTAGTATTTTATGTATAATACTAATAATAATAACCTTAATACTACTACTACTAATAATAATATTAATAATAATAATAATAATAAAATAAATTAAATAAATATTACGGAGTAATACTAGAGAAAGAGAGAAAGATTCAGCTGGAACCAGAAATCACGCAATTTATAGAACCTGGCCTCACCAACCCTGCCATGCGATCGCATGTCTTGAAGGGGTAAATCCCATGAGTTCGCATAGGTTCCCATGATAGCTCACATTCGTTTAACTCTTTGCTTGTCGACATGATTAAATAAATATATAATTTATATATATATAATTTATATTAATTAATTATATATTATATTATATTCTCGAGCCTAGTTAACTTGTAAATTTGGTTCCGATGTCTTGTACGTTTACGTTCGACTTATGTCCCGCTTCCGGTTTCTCGAAAGCATTTTCGTACGCTTAGAAAACTAGTACTTTTTGCTTCGCTACGTGTACCTTTGTCAACATTTAGACTTAAATCATTGATAAACTATTTTACTCGAAGTATAACTTATTCATTTGAGTGTTTTGGTCATTTGCTTCTTTAAATCAAAGTCTCGTTATTTATCAAAATATATTTAATATTATTATCAAAACGTTTTAAAAGTAAATGTTATATTTTATCTTGTTATAAAATATACATATATTTATTTAAAAATATAACTTTGTATATATTGAAATATTTATTTAATAATATGATATTTAGTTTTTCCAAAACTATTTATATTTCAAAGTTCATTTAAAATCATTTAGAATTTATTATTTCGTAATACATTTACCTTTTTAAAATGATGTAAATATATTTGCAATTTATAATAAAAGCTTTAATTATGTTCTTCTAACTTTTATATACATAAATGAATTACCATATAAAACATTTTAATAATAAAGTTCTTTTTAAAACTGAAAACGTTTTAGTATGTTTGAAACTAAATTGAATAAATATTATAATTTTGTTTTTCGAAATCAATTATATTAAGAACCATTTTGTTAAAAGTTTAAAATAACAAAAATCGTTATATCATAACATGGTTTATGAAAGTAAAATCATGTATGACACATAACAGGTTTCAAGTTTCTAAATTACCATTTGTTGGTAAAGCATAGGATATAGTTCAATGGTTAATGTATGAAATAATTTAATCTAAAACGTTGATTTACTTAACTTGTCGATATCTAACATTTAAGTTATTTACACTACACGTTCTTACTTTCTCTTTAAATAAAATGAAAGGTAAAATAATTATCTCACTAAAACCACGAGGAAAATATTGTAAAACATGAATTAAAAATCAAATAGGAATCTCCACTAACCCTTGTCTAGTTTCCGTTAATTGACACTTTTGTTCTTACTTGTAATTCACTTTACCAATTATTCCGAATACCGTTAAAAATGGATGATTTCTCAAATCAACGTGGACCTCATAACGGAGACCCGTAACAAACTCATCATGTATCTGATAATTCAATCATTTGATATTATCTTTTTAATTTCCATCGATAAACATATATTGAAACTAATACGTTTATGTAAAGTATTATTCATCAAATACTTTGTTAACGTTTTCAAGTCATATAATAATTTCATAACTTATTTTCATATCAACTAAACCGTTAAATGTTTTATTAATATTTCTCAATTTAATAATCACACATATGTATATATTTATACATATCTATTTACACATAGTTGTTCGAGAATCATCGAGAGCAGTCGAAGGGTAAATGAATACATGAACACGGTTCAAAGTTTTTGAGATTTCAACGTTATAGACTTTGCTTATCGTGTCAGAAACATTAAATCATTTAAAGATTAAGTTTAAATTTGATCAGAAATTTTCGGGTCGTCACATCTTTGCATGGTGTGAGGACGATATGACTGGGGTTCCACGAAGTATCGCTGAGCATAAGTTGAATGCAAACCCAAACTTAACCCAGTACGCCAAAAGAAGCGCCCAATGGCGCTCGAAAGAAGTGAATGGTTAAGGTTAGAGGTGGATAAGCTGGTTAATGCTAATATTCTTAGAGACAAACTTGGGTCACAAATCCCGTTTTGGTTAAAAAAAGGAGATGGCTCATGGCCCATGTGCGTCGATTTTAAGGATATTAATAAGGCGTGCTCTAAGGGCAATTATCCTTTGCCTGAAATCGACTGAAAAGTTGAATCTCTTTCTCGTTTGAGGTTCAAATGCTTTTTGGATGCGTATAAGGGGTATCACCAGATTCAGATGGCCGAAGCGGATGAGGACAAGACCGCATTCCACACTGACCAGGGTATTTATTGTTACACGAAAATGCCCTTCGGGTTGAAGAATGCAGGGGCAACATACCAGAGGGTAGTAGATTTGACGTTCAAGGATCAAATCTGTAGAAATCTTGAAGCTTACGTAGATGATTTAGTCATCAAAAGAATTACAGAGGTGCAGCTATTGGCTGATATCCTGGAAACATTCAACTTTATGTGGAAAATCAATATGAAACTTAATCATACAAAGTACAGTTTTCGGGAAGAAGAGGGCAATTTTTTGAGGCATATAGTCACGCCAAGAGGAATTAAGGCCAATCCCAAGAAAATTGAAGCTGTAGAGCATATGAACCCCCCAAAATCAAGAAAAGAAGTGCAAAGTTTAACAGGCAAGTTGGCTGCGTTAACGCGATTCCTGTCAAAAGCCGCGGAGTGGTCGCTTCCATTTTTTCAGACGCTTAAGAAGTCACTGAAGAAGTCAGATTTTAGATGGACTGAGGAAGCTGAAAAAGCTTTTGTCGAGATGAAGTCACTCCTGAAGGAGTTGCCTACTTTGACTGCGCCTGTAGCAGGAGAGACGTTGATAATGTATCACGCGACTTCAAAGGAAGCCATCAGTTCTGTTCTTGTCACATCTAAGGGGCAGGTGTGTTTCATATTGGGACTTGAAATAGTTACTGAATGTAATGTTTATTGTGTGTTTCCCACTATTTCGGCGCATGTACAAATGCCTGTGCATTTTGTCAGCAAAGCACTTAGCCGCAGCGAAGTTAACTACCCACCTATTGAAAAACTTGTGTATGCGCTAGTACACACTGCTCGTCGGCTGCACAGGTACTTCCAAGCGCATCCGATAGTGGTGTTAACTGATCAACCGATAAGACAGGTATAAGTCACGGCACACGTATCCCCATTTCTTATTTACACAATCTTATAAGACGCCAAGAACGCGCTTGAATTAATTATGATTTGCTGATAATATAATGATAGATGTTGTAAAAGCCCGAGGTTTCGGGTAGACTGGCTAAGTGGGCCATTGAATTGGGAGAGCACGAAATCAATTACTCCCCGCGGATGGCGGTAAAAGGCCAGATACTCGTAGATTACTTGGCCGTAACAACATGAGAAGCAGAGGTACTTGCAGAATGTACCACAATCGGCTGTGGCGAGAATCGGGTCTGGGAAGTGTATACAGATGGAGCTTGTGGACCCGAAGGCGAAGGCGTCGGGTTGGTTCTCATAAGTCCTCATGGAGAGGATCATACTTATGTACTCCGGTTCACGTTTGCTGTGCCCAATAATGAGTCTGAGTATGAAACATTGCTATCTGAGGGAATGCGCATAGCTCAACAACTTGGAATAAAGTACTTGGATGCACACATGCTGGTCGCTAACTAGGTCAACGGATCGTTTAGGGCACATAAAGCCTCCATGCAGTGATACATGGAGCTGGTACATGAACTAGCAAATGAATTTGATGTTTTTAGGTTAACCCAGGTACCCAGGGGGCAGAACAAGAAACCAGACACACTAAGCAAATTGGCCGCTTTGGCCTTCGATCATCTGCGCAAAAACGTGTGGGTTGAAGTGCTAACCGAAAAATCCATTGTTGAGAAATCAACTGTTGTGCCCATCGAGGAGGAAAGCCTAAATTGGATGACATCGTTGGTGAAATTCTTAACCGAGGGCGAACTCCCTACAGACGAATAAGAAGCATGAAAGGTTCGCATGAAAGCTCCCATGTACGTGTTAATTGAAGGAGCTTTATACAGAAAATCTCATTTAGGGCTGAGCCTGTTGTGCATCGGACCTAATCAAGCTAAAGAGGTGCTCTGGAAGTTCATGAAGGTTCTTGTGCTTTACACTCAGGATACAGTACACTTGCTGCAAAAGTGATGCGCATAGGGTATTAGTGTAGTGACCCGAACTTTTCCATGTTTAAATATATTAAATGAGATTGATATTTACATGATTAAATGTTTCCAACATTTTAAGCAATCAAACTTGTTAAGACTTGATTAATTGAAATATGTTTCATATAGACAATTGACCACCCAAGTTGACCGGTGATTCACGAACGTTAAAACTTGTAAAAACTATATGATGACATATATATGGATATATATATATAGTAAACATGATACTATGATAAGTAAACGTATCATTAAGTATATTAACAATGAACTACATATGTAAAAACAAGACTACTAACTTAATGATTTTTAAACGAGACATATATGTAACGATTATCGTTGTAAAGACATTTAATGTATATATATCATATTAAGAGATATTCATACATGATAATATCATGATAATATAATAATTTAAAATCTCATTTGATATTATAAACATTGGGTTAACAACATTTAACAAGATTGTTAACCTAAAGGTTTCGAAACAACACTTACATGTAACGACTAACGATGACTTAACGACTCAGTTAAAATGTATATACATGTAGTGTTTTAATATGTATTTATACACTTTTGAAAGACTTCAATACACTTATCAAAATACTTCTACTTAACAAAAATGCTTACAATTACATCCTCGTTCAGTTTCATCAACAATTCTACTCGTATGCACCCGTATTCGTACTCGTACAATACACAGCTTTTAGATGTATGTACTATTGGTATATACACTCCAATGATCAGCTCTTAGCAGACCATGTGAGTCACCTAACACATGTGGGAACCATCATTTGGCAACTAGCATGAAATATCTCATAAAATTACAAAAATATGAGTAATCATTCATGACTTATTTACATGAAAACAAAATTACATATCCTTTATATCTAATCCATACCCCAACGACCAAAAACACCTACAAACACTTTCATTCTTCAATTTTATTCATCTAATTGATCTCTCTCAAGTTCTATCTTCAAGTTCTAAGTGTTCTTCATAAATTCTACAAGTTCTAGTTACATAAAATCAAGAATACTTTCAAGTTTGCTAGCTCACTTCCAATCTTGTAAGGTGATCATCCAACCTCAAGAAATCTTTGTTTCTTACAGTAGGTTATCATTCTAATACAAGGTAATAATCATATTCAAACTTTGGTTCAATTTCTATAACTATAACAATCTTATTTCAAGTGATGATCTTACTTGAACTTGTTTTCGTATCATGATTCTGCTTCAAGAACTTCGAGCCATCCAAGGATCCGTTGAAGCTAGATCCATTTTTCTATTTTACAGTAGGTTTATCCAAGGAACTTAAGGTAGTAATTATGTTCATAACATCATTCGATTCATACATATAAAGCTATCTTATTCGAAGGTTTAAACTTGTAATCACTAGAACATAGTTTAGTTAATTCTAAACTTGTTCGCAAACAAAAGTTAATCCTTCTAACTTGACTTTTAAAATCAACTAAACACATGTTCTATATCTATATGATATGCTAACTTAATGATTTAAAACCTGGAAACACGAAAAACACCGTAAAACCGGATTTACGCCGTCGTAGTAACACCGCGGGCTGTTTTGGGTTAGTTAATTAAAAACTATGATAAACTTTGATTTAAAAGTTGTTATTCTGAGAAAATGATTTTTATTATGAACATGAAACTATATCCAAAAATTATGGTTAAACTCAAAGTGGAAGTATGTTTTCTAAAATGGTCATCTAGACGTCGTTCTTTCGACTGAAATGACTACCTTTACAAAAACGACTTGTAACTTATTTTTCCGACTATAAACCTATACTTTTTCTATTTAGATTCATAAAATAGAGTTCAATATGAAACCATAAAAATTTGATTCACTCAAAACGGATTTAAAATGAAGAAGTTATGGGTAAAACAAGATTGGATAATTTTTCTCATTTTAGCTACGTGAAAATTGGTAACAAATCTATTCCAACCATAACTTAATCAACTTGTATTGTATATTATGTAATCTTGAGATACCATAGACACGTATACAATGTTTCGACCTATCATGTCGACACATCTATATATATTTCGGAACAACCATAGACACTCTATATGTGAATGTTGGAGTTAGCTATACAGGGTTGAGGTTGATTCCAAAATATATATAGTTTGAGTTGTGATCAATACTGAGATACGTATACACTGGGTCGTGGATTGATTCAAGATAATATTTATCGATTTATTTCTGTGCATCTAACTGTGGACAACTAGTTGTAGGTTACTAACAAGGACAACTGACTTAATAAACTTAAAACATCAAAATATATTAAAAGTGTTGTAAATATATTTTGAACATACTTTGATATATATGTATATATTGTTATAGGTTCGTGAATCAACCAGTGGCCAAGTCTTACTTCCCGACGAAGTAAAAAACTGTGAAAGTGAGTTATAGTCCCACTTTTAAAATCTAATATTTTTGGGATGAGAATACATGCAGGTTTTATAAATGATTTACAAAATAGACACAAGTACGTGAAACAACATTCTATGGTTGAATTATCAAAATCGAATATGCCCCTTTTTATTAAGTCTGGTAATCTAAGAATTAGGGAACAGACACCCTAATTGACGCGAATCCTAAAGATAGATCTATTGGGCCTAACAAACCCCATCCAAAGTACCGGATGCTTTAGTACTTCGAAATTTATATCATATCCGAAAGGTGTCCCGGAATGATGGGGATATTATTATATATGCATCTTGTTAATGTCGGTTACCAGGTGTTCACCATATGAATGACTTTTATCTCTATGTATGGGATGTGTATTGAAATATGAAATCTTGTGGTCTATTATTATGATTTGATATATATAGGTTAAACCTATAACTCACCAACATTTTTGTTGACGTTTTAAGCATGTTTATTCTCAGGTGATTATTAAGAGATTCCGCTGTCACATACTTAAATAAGGACAAGATTTGGAGTCCATGCTTGTATGATATTGTGTAAAAACTGCATTCAAGAAACTTATTTTGTTGTAACATATTTGTATTGTAAACCATTATGTAATGGTCGTGTGTAAACAGGATATTTTAGATTATCATTATTTGATAATCTACGTAAAGCTTTTTAAACCTTTATTGATGAAATAAAGGGTATGGTTTGTTTTAAAATGAATGCAGTCTTTGAAAAACGTCTCATATAGAGGTCAAAACCTCGCAACGAAATCAATTAATATGGAACGTTTTTAATCAATAAGAACGGGACATTTCAATTACTGGCCCACAATTCACAACGATGCAGCTGAAATTGTAAGGACGTTTCAATCGTGTCAACAACATGCACCAATAAGTCGAGCACCACGGCATCATATGATACCAATAATGAAAGGACCCGTTCATATCGATTATAAATGATTCACGATAGTTGATTTCATTACGAGGTATTTGACCTCTAAATGATACATTTTACAAACATTGCATTCGTTTTTAAAAGACAAACTTTCATCACATCGAAACTTAACGGCATGCATTCCATTTCATAATATATCCAACTATAAATGACTTAATAATATTCTTGATGAACTCATTGACTCGAATGTAACGTATTTTGAAATATGCCATGAATGACTCCAAGTAATATCTTTAAAATGAGCAAATGCACAGCGGAAGATTTATTTCATACCTGAGAATAAACATGCTTTAAAATGTCAACCAAAAGGTTGGTGAGTTCATTAGTTTATCATCAATATTCATTTCCGTCATTTTAATAGACCACAAGATTTTCATTTCCATTTCTCATAAATAAACATCCCATACATAGAGATAAAAATCATTCATATGGATTGAACACCTGATAATCGACATTAACAAGATGCATATAGAATATCCCCATCATTCTGGGACTCCCTTCGTACATGATAAATTTCGAAGTACTAAAGCATCCACAACAACGGATGGGGCTTGTTGGGCCCGATAGATCTATCTTTATGATTCGCGTCAATTAGAAGCCAGTTCCCTAATTCTTAGATTACCAGGCTAAAAGGGGCATATTCTGTTTCGATCCATTCAACCATATAATGTAGTTTCGATTACTTGTGTCTATTTTGTCAAACATTTATAAAAGCGCATGTATTCTCAGTCCCAAAATTTTATATTGCAAAAGCATTTAAAAGGGGAATAATGAAACTTACTATACGATATTTTGTAGTAAAAATATTCATACGACGATACTAAACAATGCAGGGTTGACCTCGAATTCACGAACCTATATCATTTATATATATATATATATATATATATATATATATATATATATATATATATATATATATATATATATATATATATATATATATATATATATATATATATATATATATATATATTAACACATATAATGAACATATAATGGTATTCAACTCAGATTATTATATAATATATTACTTATTTAGAATAGTAATGTATTTATTATTTTAAATGTTATATATTTCTATACATGTTATTCTTATATTAAAATAGTAAATTAGATATACTTATGATATATGTAATAACTATATTTTTATATAAATATCTTTTATTTGTTAAAATAATAATTATGATAATATAAAATAATGATAGTAATACTAATAATTAAATTTAATAATGATATATAATAATAATGTTAATTAATAATAATAATAATAATAATAATAAAATATATAAAATATATAAAAATTTTAATAAAAATGATAATTTTAATAATAATAATGATAATAATAATAATAATAATAATACTCTTAATAATGATAATAATAATGATAATAATAATGATAATAAGAATGATAATACTTAAAATGATAATTTTAAATAAAATACTTTTAAAAATGATAATTTTAATGATAATACTAATAATAATATTAATAATAGCAGTAATGATAATCCTAATACTCATTTTAATGATAATAATAATAATAATAATAATAATAATAATAATAATAATAATAATAATAATAATAATAATAATAATTTTAGAATACAACCTTTGAAGAAATAAGCTTCTAAAAAAACAAATACACCAATGCCCGGGCTCGAACCCGCAACCTCTCGTTCCCCGACTCCACCCTTAACCATCTGAGCTAACCCATTTTCCTTGCATAATCCGCACATAAATTTTATTTAACCCTAATTAATTATGTTTCCCCTTTTTCTTCTTTTTCAAAAAAAAGAATGCAACAACCCGGTCGCGAACCCATGACCTGTTGCTTAACCCCAACACCCTGAACCATTGCTCCATTTCTTAAATTCTGAAATAATACGTACACTAAAAAGATTTAACTCGAATATTTATGTTTTCCTTTATCTTCTTAAAACAAAACCCACTTATCTTCATCATCATCATCTTCATCTTATAATCTTTCCATCATTAAAAATTCACAGAATCGTCATCATCATTTAGTTTCATTACTATTACTATTTATCATCTTCTCAATTATCAAATCATAACCTTAATCATTTCTCTACATTATTATCATTAAATCATAATCTTAATCATCTATCATCAAATTGTATTATCGATAACAGACTAGCAAGTGAAGACAACCTAACAGGGTGTTTCGTTGGAGGATTACAAATGAGATAAATGATAGGATTATGTAAAGTTCTGTAACAAAGCACTAATCCTTTAATCGAAGCTAAATATTGCAAAGCGTGTTGTTGTAGCTCATTAATAGCCCGTAACCTTAACATTTCAATCTAAATGGGTGTTTACTTGTCGACTAAAAAGCAGAAAAGATGAATATGTAGCAATAGTGGTTCAAAGGGAAAAGGAATAGAAAAATACGATGTAGCAGTGATGTTTGGTTTGTAGTTGCAGCTAAAAACAAATAAACATGCAAGTGATGGTGACTCTTGGTGATTCACGACTTCAATGATCATAGTAACACAACGGTAGCTGGTAGCAATTGAATAATAGACAGAAATTATGCAGCAGTAAGCTCTATGGGTGGTGGTGATCTTCTAAAATAGCAATAGGAAACAGGTAGCGAGTGAGGTGGTTTGCGAGCTGAGTAGCAGCAGAAGTTCAATGGTGTTGGTTGTTGTTACTCGATTTGAATTAGAACGTAAATACAGAAAAAAATAACAAGTGGTTTAAATGGGTGTTTTTAAAAGGTGAAAGGTTTAATGGTTGTTTGTTGAAAATGATGGCAAAGGTGGCGGTTTTTAATGGTGGTTCCTATACGGTTTCGGATGATGGTCTTGTGGTGGTCTTGGTGGTTCTAGAACGGATAGAAATAGAAAAGATTATGGTGATGGATTCTATTGGTGTTTTGTAGAGAATTAGAAAGTGGTTATTAATATGTCATGTATATGAGTTATCTATCTATATATAAATATATACATATAAAATAGATTAGTGGAAAGCCATGAAACTCAATCAGTTAACAAACACAAATAGTAACACTAAAATATTAGTGAGTTGGAAAGTAGTGATAGGAGAAGAAGTGAGTGGTGTATGATTGGGATATATCTCTCACGTACACATGTATATATATAATTTAAATGTTAGTGGAAAAAGAACAAACATGTACTTAATCAAAGTACCAATTACACACAGTGCACAATAATGAAGCAGCCTAAAACTTTGGATTCTAATCATCGACATTCATTTAATATGGATATTAACTCGTGTCCATTGCTAAACAACTAACATATAAAAGTATTCCTAAAGATCCAAATTTTTAAATTAAGTCCATTTATTTATTTTGGTCATTATGGTATAAAATTCAATCATTAATTTAATAAATAAAAATTACATCAACTGTCCCTCTCGATTCTGGGTAAAATATGAAAAATGTTGAAATTTATTAATTAGCTTCTAAATATATTTTTAATAAGCCTAAAATTTATATAGCTCATTTTCGGATCACCATTTATTTTAAAATCACATAAGTTCGTTTATAACTTGTTTATTATCAATCGGAACATCACATGAGTATTACAATCATTTAATATTTTATTTTTAATATAATTTATTTATATATAGATATATTTTAAATAATAATTATTATAATATCCTATTTTGATTTTATTAAATTTAATAACAACAACATATAATATTTCAAATTATATTTTCAATTATTATTATATATATATATATATATATATATATATATATATATATATATATATATATATATATATATATATATATATATATATATACACACACACACACATCTATTTACAATTAATTGTTCGTGAATCGTTGGATCAGTCGAAGGTCAATTGAATATATGAAACAGTTCAAAAAATTTTAGATTCAACCTAACAGACTTTTGCTTAACATGTTGAAATCCATAAAGATCAAGTTTAAATTTGGTCAGAAATTTCCGGGTCATCACAGTACCTGCCCGTTAAAGAAATTTTGTCCTGAAATTTGATAGAGATCGTCATGGTTGACAATAAGTATGTCTCCATGACGAATATGAGTTGATAAATAGAGTTTTATCATTCTTGAGTAATATGAATGAAACAATTCGATTACTCGAAACGTACGAGTGAAACTATCACAAAAGAGTGAAATGAGGAAAATAAGATTCATCTTGACTTTAAGTAAAGCGATTAAGACACCTCGGATTCGTAGGTTAAATCTTTGAATTTTGAATGATCATGGATAACGTTCTAAGAAAGAACTGGTAATAGCATGATCTAACTTGTTAAATCACCATAGAATTTGGAAAAGATAGAACTATCAAGATAATATGTTCTTGATTTGTTTAGAGATTAGGTAAAATGTAAGAGTCATGTAACATGCCACATGATGATGTTATGATCTGTGAATCATCACATTCCATTAGAAACTCAGCATGACTTACTGTAATATAATCACGTTGATCAAGTGTCATTATATTATACTAACTCGTGCTTCAGTTCCCAACACTACTTCAAAAACATTCATATTTTAAATTTGAAATCTTCAGTTTAGAAACTAAAATAATTTCCTTTTTGATGTAACACTGTTATTGCGAAGATATAAATGATTTCAGATAAGAATAATTATGAAAATATCTTCAGAAATATCGAGGATATTTATAATAAAAGATACGATGATATCTTAGAATTTCTAATATCGAAGAATGATGAAGAAGATTTGTCCGTAAAGGTTTAGAGTCAGGAGCAAGGTATTCGTTGATGACTTCAGCAGATACTGAATCATTTGGATTCTTTGAAGGCAGATTTAGTCTCTGTGATTTGTCTACAGCCTCCTTCATGGTTTGCTCAATCCATTTTCCAGTACAAATTTTCCATCGAGTGTTTCCAACACTTCATTCTTTATCATCAAACTTTTGGCTGTTAACGTCGTTTACAGTTTTTGCTGCTTCATCAGCATTTTTCCAATTTCGGAGAACTAGTTCGCAGTTCGGGGTGTTTTTCAGAAACTTCACATTCGAAGTATGTAAGTCTAGGAGATAGACGTTATATGTATATATAACTGTTGGCGTAGAAATCCTACGAGATTCAAAATACTGATTGCTAATTCCCAGTGGTTGGTATGGCAATTATTGTTACAAGATGTAGATGAGTACTTGATAGAGTTTCAATAAATGTAATGATTTTTCGGAAAGTCAAAGATCAATGAGGTTGTTGATAAGTTTACTGCTAATCTGGTGGAATATAAACAGTTCCCCGGTAACGATGATGAAGGACAAACTTATATTTCAAAGTTATAATAAGGCTTATTCGAATGAAAAGTCGAAATTGATTTTGCTAGAGGTGTGACAAAATTGGCTAATTTGAAAAAGAATTGCAATGTTATCTTCGGTAATAACTGAAATGTCCCGTTCTTATTGATTAAAAACGTTCCATATTAATTGATTTCGTTGCGAGGTTTTGACCTCAATATGAGACGTTTTTCAAAGACTGCATTCATTTTTAAAACAAACCATAACCTTTATTTCATAAATAAAGGTTTAAAAAGTTTTACGTAGATTAAATGATAATCTAAAATATCCTATTTACACACGACCATTACATAATGGTTTACAATACAAATATGTTACATCGAAATCAGTTTCTTGAATGCAGTTTTTACACAATATCATACAAACATGGACTCCAAATCTCGTCCTTATTTAAGTATGCAACAGCGGAAGCTCTTAATAATCACGTGAGAATAAACATGCTTAAAACGTCAACAAAAATGTTGGTGAGTTATAGGTTTAACCTATATATTATCAAATCATAATAATAGACCACAAGATTTCATAGTTTAATACACATCCCATACATAGAGATAAAAATCATTCATATGGTGAACACCTGGTAACCGACATTAAAAAGATGCATATATAAGAATATGCCCATCATTCCGGGACACCCTTCGGATATGATATAAATTTCAAAGTATTAAAGTATCCGGTACTTTGGATGGGGTTTGTTAGGCCCAATAGATCTATCTTTAAGATTCGCGTCAATTAGGGTGTCTGTTCCCTAATTCTTAGATTACCAGACTTAATAAAAAGGGGCATATTCGATTTTGATAATTCAACCATAGAATGTAGTTTCACGTACTTGTGTCTATTTTGTAAATCATTTATAAAACCTACATGTATTCTCATCCCAAAAATATTAGATTTTAAAAGTGGGACTATAACTCACTTTCACAGATTTTTACTTCGTTGGGAAGTAAGACTTGGCCACTGGTTGATTCACGAACCTATAACAATATATACATATATATCAAAGTATGTTCAAAATATATTTACAACACTTTTAATATATTTTGATGTTTTAAGTTTATTAAGTCAGCTGTCCTCGTTAGTAACCTACAACTAGTTGTCCACAGTTAGATGTACAGAAATAAATCGATAAATATTATCTTGAATCAATCCACGACCCAGTGTATACGTATCTCAGTATTGATCACAACTCAAACTATATATATTTTGGAATCAACCTCAACCATGTATAGCTAACTCCAACATTCACATATAGAGTGTCTATGGTTGTTCCGAAATATATATAGATGTGTCGACATGATAGGTTGAAACATTGTATACGTGTCTATGGTATCTCAAGATTACATAATATACAATACAAGTTGATTAAGTTATGGTTGGAATAGATTTGTTACCAATTTTCACGTAGCTAAAATGAGAAAAATTATCCAATCTTGTTTTACCCATAACTTCTTCATTTTAAATCCGTTTTGAGTGAATCAAATTGCTATGGTTTTATATTGAACTCTATTTTATGAATCTAAACATAAAAGTTATAGGTTTATAGTTAGAAAAATAAGTTACAAGTCATTTTTGTAAAGGTAGTCATTTCAGTCGAAAGAACGACGTCTAGATGACCATTTTAGAAAACATACTTCCACTTTGAGTTTAACCATAATTTTTGGATATAGTTTCGTGTTCATAATAAAAATAATTTTCCCAGAATAACAACTTTTAAATCAAAGTTTATCATAGTTTTTAATTAACTAACCCAAAACAGCCCGCGGTGTTACTACGACGGCGTAAATCCGGTTTTACGGTGTTTTTCGTGTTTCCAGGTTTTAAATCATTAAATTAGCATATCATATAGATATAGAACATGTGTTTAGTTGATTTTAAAAGTCAATTTAGAAGGATTAACTTTTATTTGCGAACAAGTTTAGAATTAACTAAACTATGTTCTAGTGATTACAAGTTTAAACCTTCGAATAAGATAGCTTTATATGTATGAATCGAATGATGTTATGAAGATCATTACTACCTCAAGTTCCTTGGATAAACCTAATGGAAATGTGAAAAATGGATCTAGCTTCAAAGGATCCTTGGATGGCTTAAAAGTTCTTGAAGCAGAATCATGACACGAAAACAATTTCAAGTAAGATTTCCACTCGAAATAAGATTGTTATAGTTATAGAAATTGAATTAAAGTTTGAATATGATTATTAAATTGTATTAGAAAGATAACCTACTATAAGTAACAAAGGTTTCTTGATCTTGGATGATTACTTGGAATGGATTTAGAAAACTTGGAAGTAAACTTGCAATCTTGGAAGTATTCTTGATTTTATGAAACTAGAACTTTTGGAATTTATGAAGAACACTTAGAACTTGAAGATAGAAATTGAGAGAGATCAATTAGATGAATAAAATTTAAGAATGAAAGTGTTTGTATTTGTTTTTGGTCGTTGGTGTATGGATTAGATATAAAGGATATGTAATTTTGTTTTCATGTAAATAAGTCATGAATGATTACTCATATTTTTGTAATTTTATGAGATATTTCATGCTAGTTGCCAAATGATGGTTCCTACATGTGTTAGGTGACTCACATGGGCTGCTAAGAGCTGATCATTGGAGTGTATATACCAATAGTACATATATCTAAAAGCTGTGTATTGTACGCGTACGAATACGGGTGCATACGAGTAGAATTGTTGATGAAACTGAACGAGGATGTAATTGTAAGCATTTTTGTTAAGTAGAAGTATTTTGATAAGTGTCTTGAAGTCTTTCAAAAGTGTATGAATACATATTAAAACACTACATGTATATACATTTTAACTGAGTCGTTAAGTCATCGTTAGTCGTTACATGTAAATGTTGTTTTGAAACCTTTAGGTTAACGATCTTGTTGAATGTTATTAACCCATTGTTTATTATAACAAATGAGATGTTAAATTGTTATATTATCATGATATTATGATATATAATATATCTTAGTATGATATATATACAGTTAAATGTCGTTACAACGATAATCGTTACATATATGTCTCGTTTCGAAATCATTAAGTTAGTAGTCTTATTTTTACATATGTATTTCATTGTTAATACACTTAATAATATATTTAATTATCATTTAACATAATTAACCAAGTGTATCAATATCTTAATATGATTCATATGTACCTAGTAAGACGTTGTTATAACGATAATCGTTATATATATCGTTTTCGAGTTTCTTAAATTAATAGTCTCATTTTTATGTATATAACTCATTGTTAAAATACCTAATGAGATACATACTTATAATAAAATCATGTTAACTATATATATAACCATATATATGTCATCGTATAGTTTTTACAAGTTTTAACATTCGTGAATCACCGGTCAACTTGGGTGGTCAATTGTCTATATGAAACCTATTTCAATTTATCAAGTCTTAACAAGTTTGATTGCTTAACATGTTGGAAACACTTAATCATGTAAATAACAATTTCATTTAATATATATATAAACATGGAAAAGTTCGGGTCACTACAGTACCTACCCGTTAAATAAATTTCGTCCCGAAATTTTAAGCAGTTGGAGGTGTTGACGTATCTTCTGGAAATAAATGCGGGTATTTCTTCTTCATCTGATCTTCACGCTCCCAGGTGAACTCGGATCCTCTACGAGCATTCCATCGAACCTTAACAATCGGTATCATGTTTTGTTTAAGTCTCTTAACCTCACGATCCATTATTTCGACGGGTTCTTCAATGAATTGAAGTTTTTCATTGATTTGGATTTCGTCCAACGGAATAGTGAGATCTTCTTTAGCAAAACATTTCTTCAAATTTGAGACGTGGAAAGTGTTATGTACAGCTGCGAGTTATTGAGGTAGCTCCAGTTGGTAAGCTACTGGTCCGACACGATCTATAATCTTGAATGGTCCAATGTACCTTGGATTTAGTTTCCCCCGTTTACCAAATCGAACAACGCCTTTCCAAGGTGAAACCTTAAGCATGACCATTTCTCCAATTTCAAACTCTATATCTTTTCTTTTACTATCCGCGTAGCTCTTTTGTCGACTCTGGGCGGTTTTCAATCTTTGTTGAATTTGGATGATTTTCTCGGTAGTTTCTTGTATTATCTCCGGACCTGTAATCTGTCTATCCCCCACTTCATTCCAATAAATTGGATACCTGCACTTTCTACCATAAAGTGCCTCAAACGGCGCCATCTCAATACTAGAATGATAACTGTTGTTGTAGGAAAATTATACTAACGGTAGGTGTCGATCCCAACTGTTTCTGAAATCAATAACACATGCTCGTTGCATGTCTTCAAGCATTTGTATCGTCCTTTCACTCTGCCCATCAGTTTGTGGATGATAGGCAGTACTCATGTCTAGACGAGTTCCTAATGCTTGCTGTAATGTCTGCCAGAATCTTGAAATAAATCTGCCATCCCTATCAGAGATAATAGAGATTGGTATTCCATGTCTGGAGACGACTTCCTTCAAATACAGTCGTGCTAACTTATCCATCTTGTCATCTTCTCTTATTGACAGGAAGTGTGCTGATTTGGTGAGATGATCAACTATTACCCAAATAGTATCAAAACCACTTGCAGTCCTTGGCAATTTAGTGATGAAATCCATGGTAATGTTTTCCCATTTCCATTCCGGGATTTCGGGTTGTTGAAGTAGACCTGATGGTTTCTGATGCGTAGCTTTGACCTTAGAATACGTCAAATATTCTCCTACATATTTAGCAACATCGGCTTTCATACCCGGCCACCAAAAATGTTTCCTGAGATCCTTGTACATCTTCCCCGTTCCAGGATGTATTGAGTATCTGGTTTTATGAGCTTCTCTAAGTACCATTTCTCTCATATCTCCAAATTTTGGTACCCAAATCCTTTCAGCCCTATACCGGGTTCCGTCTTCCCGAATATTAAGATGCTTCTCCGATCCTTTGGGTATTTCATCCTTTAAATTTCCCTCTTTTAAAACTCCTTGTTGCGCCTCCTTTATTTGAGTAGTAAGGTTAGTGTGAATCATTATATTTATAGATTTTACTCGAATGGGTTCTCTGTCCTTCCTACTCAAGGCGTCGGCTACCACATTTGCCTTCCCCGGGTGGTAACGAATCTCAAAGTCGTAATCATTCAACAATTCAATCCACCTACGCTGCCTCATATTCAGTTGTTTCTGATTAAATATGTGTTGAAGACTTTTGTGGTCGGTATATATAATACTTTTGACCCCATATAAGTAGTGCCTCTAAGTCTTTAATGCAAAAACAACCGCGCCTAATTCCAAATTATGCGTCGTATAATTTTGTTCGTGAATCTTCAATTGTCTAGACGCATAAGCAATCACCTTCGTTCGTTGCATTAATACACAACCGAGACCTTGCTTTGATGCGTCACAATAAATCACAAAATCATCATTCCCTTCAGGCAATGACAATATAGGTGCCGTAGTTAGCTTTTTCTTCAATAACTGAAACGCTTTCTCTTGTTCATCCTTCCATTCAAATTTTTTCCCTTTATGCGTTAATGCAGTCAAGGGTTTTGCTATTCTAGAAAAGTCTTGGATGAACCTTCTGTAGTAACCAGCTAGTCCTAAAAACTGGCGTATGTGTTTCGGAGTTTTCGGGGTTTCCCACTTTTCAACAGTTTCTATCTTTGCCGGATCCACCTTAATACCTTCTTTGTTCACTATGTGACCGAGGAATTGAACTTCTTCCAACCAAAATGCACACTTTGAAAACTTAGCGTACAATTCTTCCTTCCTCAATACTTCTAACACCTTTCTCAAATGTTCACCGTGTTCTTGGTCATTCTTTGAGTAAATAAGTATGTCATCAATGAAAACAATGAAAAACTTGTCAAGGTATGGTCCACACACTCGGTTCATAAGGTCCATGAACACAGCTGGTGCATTAGTTAAACCAAACAGCATGACCATAAACTCGTAATGACCGTAACGTGTTCTGAAAGAATTCTTTGGAATATCATCTTCTTTCACCCGCATTTGATGATACCCGGAACGTAAGTCAATCTTTGAATAAACAGATGAGCCTTGTAGTTGATCAAATAAGTCGTCGATTCTCGGTAGTGGGTAGCGGTTCTTGATGGTAAGTTTGTTCAACTCTCGGTAGTCGATACACAACCTGAATGTACCATCTTTCTTCTTGACAAACAAAACAGGAGCTCCCCACGGTGATGTGCTTGGTCGAATGAAACCACGCTCTAAAAGTTCTTGTAATTGGCTTTGCAGTTCTTTCATCTCGCTGGGTGTGAGTCTGTAAGGAGCACGAGCTATTGGTGCAGCTCCTGGTACAAGATCTATTTGAAATTCAACGGATCGATGTGGGGGTAATCCCGGTAATTCTTTCGGAAATACATCGGGAAATTCATTTGCGACGGGAACATCATTGATGCTCTTTTCTTCTGTTTGTACTTTCTCGACGTGTACTAGAACAGCATAGCAACCTTTTCTTATTAGTTTTTGTGCCTTCAAATTACTAATAAGATGTAGCTTCATGTTGCCCTTTTCTCCGTACACCATTAAGGGTTCTCCTTCTTCTCGTACAATGCGAATTGCATTTTTATAACATACGATCTCTGCTTTCACCTTCTTCAGCTAGTCCATGCCAACTATTACATCAAAACTCCCTAACTCTACTGGTATTAAATCAATCTTAAATATTTCGCTACTCAGTTTAATTTTTCGATTCCGGCATATATTATCTGCTGAAATTAATTTACCGTTTGCTAATTCGAGTAAAAATTTACTATCCAACGGCGTCAATGGACAACTTAATTTAGCACAAAAATCTCTACTCATATAGCTTCTATCCGCACCTGAATCAAATAAAACGTAAGCAGATTTATTGTCAATAAGAAATGTACCCATAACAAGCTCCGGGTCTTCCTGTGCCTCTGCCGCATTAATATTGAAAACTCTTCCGCGGCCTTGTCCATTTGTGTTCTCCTGGTTCGGGCAATTTCTAATAATGTGGCCCGGTTTTCCACATTTATAACAAACTACATTGGCATAACTTGCTCCGACACTACTTGCTCCGCCATTACTCATTTCGACACCATTTGTTCCTTTCGTTCTGTTAACCCCTGGTCCGTAGACCTCACACTACGCCGCGCTATGACCATTTCTTTTACACTTGTTGCAAAATTTAGTGCAGAACCCCGAGTGATACTTTTCACACCTTTGGCATAGCTGCTTCTGATTGTTGTTGTTGTTGCGGTTGTTATTGTTGTTGGGATGATTGTTGTAGTTGCTGTTGTTGTTGTTATTGTTGTTGTTGTTGTTGTTGTTGTTGTTGTTGTTGTTGTTGTTGTTGTTGTTGTTGTTGTTGTTGTTGTTGTTATTGGGTCGTTTGTTGTTGGGCCGTTTGTTGTAGTTGCGATTGATGTTGCGATTGTTGGGATAATTGTTGCGATTATTATTGTAATTGCTGTTGTTGTTGTATTGGTAATTCTTATCACCGTTTTCCTCCCACTTTCTTTTGACTTGCTTCACATTGGCCTCTTCAGCCGTCTGTTCTTTAATTCTTTCCTCAATCTGGTTCACTAGTTTGTGAGCCATTCTACATGCCTGTTGTATGGAGGCGGGCTCGTGTGAACTTATATCTTCTTGGATTCTTTCCGGTAATCCTTTCACAAACGCGTCGATCTTCTCTTCCTCATCTTCGAACGCTCCCGGACACAATAGGCACAATTCTGTGAATCGTCTTTCGTACGTGGTAATATCAAATCCTTGGGTTCATAACCCTCTAAGTTCTGTCTTGAGCTTATTGACCTCGGTTTTGGGACGGTACTTCTCGTTCATCAAGTGCTTGAATGCTGACCACGGTAGTGCGTACGCATCATCTTGTCCCACTTGCTCTAGATAGGTATTCCACCATGTTAACGCAGAACCTGTGAAGGTATGCGTAGCGTACTTCACTTTGTCCTCTTCTGTACACTTACTTATGGCAAACACCGATTCGACCTTCTCGGTCCACCGTTTCAATCCGATTGGTCCTTCGGTTCCATCAAATTCCAAAGGTTTGCAGGCAGTGAATTCTTTGTAGGTGCATCCTACACGATTTCTTGTACTGCTAGATCCAAGGTTATTGTTGGTATGTAGCGCAGCCTGTACTGCGGCTATGTTTGAAGCTAGAAAAGTACGGAATTCCTCTTCATTCATATTCACGGTGTGTCGAGTAGTCGGTGCCATTTTCTTCAAAATAGTCAAATGGAACAAGTTAATCATACAGAATATTAAGAGTAGTTAATAGTATTTCGTAGCATAATATGAACTCATTTATAAAAACTTTTTCTTCATATTAGCGTTTTATAAGTTTAAATTCGGGTAGTACCTACCCGTTAAGTTCATACTTAGTAGCTAATATACAATTCAACTACTACAATTCTATATGAAAAACTGATTATAATAATATTTCGTGTTCAAACTTTTATACAATATTTTACAAACTCACAATACCGCTTATTTTACATAAAGCATGAAATATAGCACACAATAACTTTGATACAAGATAGTTGTGAAGATAATTCTAGCTAGTACACAAGTCGTTCAGCAAAGGCAATAAAGACACGTAATTCATACGTCCAGAAACAAGTCATGCATTCTGGTTTTACTAGGACTAATTTCCATCCTTGGTCTTGTGGAACATAACTGTTATGGCCGTTGATAAGACAGCGTATTGTAACATCGTCAAAGGGACGAGGGTTACGTAATGACCAAGAGTCTCGTAATAACCTAAAAACCTCATTTCTTACCCCAATTACCGACTCCGTCACTTGTGGGAACGTTTTGTTTAATAGTTGTAGCCCGATATTCTTTTTCTCACTTTGGTGAGAAGCGAACATTACTAACCCGTAAGCATAGCATGCTTCTTTATGTTGCATGTTAGCCGCTTTTTCTAAATCATGAAGTCCTATATTCGGATACATTGAGTCAAAATAATTTCTTAACCCGTTGCGTAAAATAGCATTTGGGTTCCCCGCAATATATGCGTCAAAGTAAACACATCGTAACTAATGGGTTTCCCAATGTGATATCCCCCATCTTTCAAACGAAAGTCTCTTATAAACCAAGACATTCTTGGAACGTTCTTCAAATGTCTTACAAACTGATTTTGCCGTAAATAGTTCTGACCGACTCTAGGCAAGATTTCATCAATCATGTCTCCGGGTAGGTCTCTTAAAATATTGGGTTGTCTATCCATTTTGTGTTTTTATACTGTAAAATAGACAAGAGTTAGATTCATAAAAAAAATACTTATTAATACAAGCAATTTTTACATATATCATAAAGCATAAGCACACTATATTACATATATTACACCACACGAATACAACTATCTTATTCCGACTCGCTCATTTCTTCTTCTTCGGTTTTGGTTCGTTTTGCCAAGTTTCTAGGGATATATGATGTTCCCCTAATACGAGCTGTCGTTTTCCACAACGGTTTAGAAAAACCTGGTGGTTTAGAGGTTCATGGGTCATTGTTACAACTTAAGGGCTTCGGGGGTTGACGATACATATAAAGTTCATCGGGGTTGGAATTAGATTTCTCTATTTTTATGCCCTTTCCCTTATTATTTTCTTTTGCCTTTTTAAATTCAGTTGGGGTAATTTCAATAACATCATCGGAATTCTCGTAGGAATCCGATTCATCGGAGAATTGGTAATCCTTCCAATATTTTGCTTCCTTGGCGGAAACACCATTGACCATAATTAACCTTGGTCGGTTGGTTGAGGATTTTCTTTTACTTAAACGTTTTATTATTTCCCCCACCGGTTCTATTTCCTCCTCCGGTTCCTCCTCTTCCGGTTCTGATTCTTCTTCCGGTTCTGATTCTTCTTCCGGTTCTTCTTCGGGAACTTGTGAATCAGTCCAATATATATTCGACTCTTCGTTATTATTAGGTAAGTCAATGGGACTTGTTCTAGAGGTAGACATCTATCACATAATATCAAATGCGTTAAGAGATTAATATATCACATAATATTCACATGTTAAAAATATATAGTTTCCAACAAAATTTGTTAAGCAATCATTTTTCAAGTAAACACGGTCGAAGTCCAGACTCACTAATGCATCCTAACAAACTCGATAAGACACACTAATGCAAAATTCTGGTTCTCTAAGACCAACGCTCGGATACCAACTGAAATGTCCCGTTCTTATTGATTAAAAACGTTCCATATTAATTGATTTCGTAGCGAGGTTTTGACCTCTATATGAGACGTTTTTCAAAGACTGCATTCATTTTTAAAACAAACCATAACCTTTATTTCATAAATAAAGGTGTAAAAAGCTTTACGTAGATTAAATGATAATCTAAAATATCCTGTTTACACACGACCATTACATAATGGTTTACAATACAAATATGTTACATCGAAATCAGTTTCTTGAATGCAGTTTTTACACAATATCATACAAACATGGACTCCAAATCTCGTCCTTATTTAAGTATGCGACAGCGGAAGCTCTTAATAATCACCTGAGAATAAACATGCTTAAAACGTCAACAAAAATGTTGGTGAGTTATAGGTTTAACCTATATATTATCAAATCATAATAATAGACCACAAGATTTCATATTTCAATACACATCCCATACATAGAGATAAAAATCATTCATATGGTGAACACCTGGTAACCGACATTAACAAGATGCATATATAAGAATATCCCCATCATTCCGGGACACCCTTCGGATATGATATAAATTTCGAAGTACTAAAGCATCCGGTACTTTGGATGGGGTTTGTTAGGCCCAATAGATCTATCTTTAGGATTCGCGTCAATTAGGGTGTCTGTTCCCTAATTCTTAGATTACCAGACTTAATAAAAAGGGGCATATTCGATTTCGATAATTCAACCATAGAATGTAGTTTCACGTACTTGTGTCTATTTTGTAAATCATTTATAAAACCTGCATGTATTCTCATCCCAAAAATATTAGATTTTAAAAGTGGGACTATAACTCACTTTCACAGATTTTTACTTCGTCGGGAAGTAAGACTTGGCCACTAGTTGATTCACGAACCTATAACAATATATACATATATATCAAAGTATGTTCAAAATATATTTACAACACTTTTAATATATTTTGATGTTTTAAGTTTATTGAGTCAGCTGTCCTCGTTAGTAACCTACAACTAGTTGTCCACAGTTAGATGTACAGAAATAAATCGATAAATATTATCTTGAATCAATCCACGACCCAGTGTATACGTATCTCAGTATTGATCACAACTCAAACTATATATATTTTGGAATCAACCTCAACCCTGTATAGCTAACTCCAATATTCACATATAGAGTGTCTATGGTTGTTCCGAAATATATATAGATGTGTCGAATTGATAGGTCGAAACATTGTATACGTGTCTATGGTATCTCAAGATTACATAATATACAATACAAGTTGATTAAGTTATGGTTGGAATAGATTTGTTACCAATTTTCACGTAGCTAAAATGAGAAAAATTATCCAATCTTGTTTTACCCATAACTTCTTCATTTTAAATCCGTTTTGAGTGAATCAAATTGCTATGGTTTCATATTGAACTCTATTTTATGAATCTAAATAGAAAAAGTATAGGTTTATAGTCGAAAAATAAGTTACAAGTCGTTTTTGTAAAGGTAGTCATTTAAGTCGAAAGAACGACGTCTAGATGACCATTTTAGAAAACATACTTCCACTTTGAGTTTAACCATAATTTTTGGATATAGTTTCGTGTTCATAATAAAAATCATTTTCCCAGAATAAAAACTTTTAAATCAAAGTTTATCATAGTTTTTAATTAACTAACCCAAAACAGCCCGCGGTGTTACTACGACGGCGTAAATCCGGTTTTACGGTGTTTTTCGTGTTTCCAGGTTTAAAATCATTAAGTTAGCATATTATATAGATATAGAACATGTGTTTAGTTGATTTTAAAAGTCTAGTTAGAAGGATTAACTTTTATTTGCGAAAAAGTTTAGAATTAACTAAACTATGTTCTAGTGATTACAAGTTTAAACCTTCGAATAAGATAGCTTTATATGTATGAATCGAATGATGTTATGAACATCATTACTACCTCAAGTTCCTTGGATAAACCTAATGGAAATGAGAAAAATGGATCTAGCTTCAAAGGATCCTTGGATGGCTTGAAAGTTCTTGAAGCAGAATCATGACACGAAAACAATTTCAAGTAAGATTTCCACTCGAAATAAGATTGTTATAGTTATAGAAATTGAATTAAAGTTTGAATATGATTATTACCTTGTATTAGAAAGATAACCTACTGTAATTAACAAAGGTTTCTTGATCTTGGATGATTACTTGGAATGGATTTAGAAAACTTGGAAGTAAACTTGCAATCTTGGAAGTATTCTTGATTTTATGAAACTAGAACATTTAGAATTTATGAAGAACACTTAGAACTTGAAGATAGAACTTGATAGAGATCAATTAGATAAATAAAATTGAAGAATGAAAGTGTTTATAGGTGTTTTTAGTCGTTGGTGTATGGATTAGATATAAAGGATATGTAATTTTGTTTTCATGTAAATAAGTCATGAATGATTACTCATATTTTTGTAATTTTATGAGATATTTCGTGCTAGTTGCCAAATGATGGTTCCCACATATGTTAGGTGACTCACATGGGCTGCTAAGAGCTGATCATTGGAGTGTATATACCAATAGTACATACATCTAAAAGCTGTGTATTGTACGAGTACGAATACGGGTGCATACGAGTAGAATTGTTGATGAAACTGAACGAGGATGTAATTGTAAGCATTTTTGTTAAGTAGAAGTATTTTGATAAGTGTCTTGAATTCTTTCAAAAGTGTATGAATACATATTAAAACACTACATGTATATACATTTTAACTGAGTCGTTAAGTCATCGTTAGTCGTTACATGTAAATGTTGTTTTGAAACCTTTAGGTTAACGATCTTGTTGAATGTTGTTAACCCATTGTTTATTATAAAAAATGAGATGTTAAATTGTTATATTATCATGATATTATGATATATAATATATCTTAGTATGATATATATACAGTTAAATGTCGTTACAAAGATAATCGTTACATATATGTCTCGTTTCGAAATCATTAAGTTAGTAGTCTTATTTTTACATATGTATTTCATTGTTAATACACTTAATAATATATTTACTTATCATTTAACATAATTAACCAAGTGTATCAATATCTTAATATGATTCATATGTACCTAGTAAGACGTTGTTATAACGATAATCGTTATATATATCGTTTTCGAGTTTCTTAAATTAATAGTCTCATTTTTATGTATATAACTCATTGTTAAAATACCTAATGAGATACATACTTATAATAAAATCATGTTAACTATATATATAACCATATATATGTCATCATATATTTTTTACAAGTTTTAACGTTCGTGAATCACCGGTCAACTTGGGTGGTCAATTGTCTATATGAAACCTATTTCAATTTATCAAGTCTTAACAAGTTTGATTGCTTAACATGTTGGAAACACTTAATCATGTAAATAACAATTTCATTTAATATATATATATAAACATGGAAAAGTTCGGGTCACTACAATAACAATGCCAAATGAGCTATCATAGATACGTGTTAAACGTTTACTCAGGTTCCGAGTGTTTTCAGGTGCATATCTGTATGCATAAATCTTTCCTTCTGTAGATGAGATGCAGTTGGTTTATTCTCTCGATTGAGGTGTTTTTAAGAATTATGAAAGGTTTGAACGCAGATTGTAATCGTCAAGATACAAATGAGGTTTAAGATGAAATCAAGTGGCAAACTTGAAGAAATGTTTACTTTTATATGTTATAATCAATATTTTAATTCATTTTAATTGTCCAATGTTAGTAGTCCACAATTAGTAGTCCACAGTTAGTAATTCAATAATTCATATATATTTTAATATATAATATTCGAATTAATTAATACGTATCGTGACCCATTGTATACATGTCTCAGACTCGATCACAACTCAAAGTATATATATTATTTTAGAATCAACCTCAACCCTGTATAGCTAACTCGATCATTACCGCATATAGAGTGTCTATGGTTATTCCAAATAATATATATAGATGACGTCGATATGATATGTCAAAACTTTGTATACGTGTCCTGATATTTAAAATGTGTAAATAACAGCATTTAAATAACGATAAATAAAGTGCGTAAAATAAATAATAGAAATTAAATGATGATAAATAAAATTGCGAGAATTAAAATTGCGATAAATAAATTGCGATAAATAAAATGTAATAAGAAATTAACAGTTAGCTAAGAACAGTTAGCTAGGATTTTGTTAGCGTGGTTTCTTAAAAAAATTTCTCATAGTTAATTTGTTTGTTTCTAACAAATTTTATTTTTGTCCAATGTTTTCTTCATTATGCCACTTGTTGGATTCTGATAAGTCAAAATCCAAATATGAGATTGAATGAAAATGGTTATTCTGTGGTGAACGGATTCGTATATCTTGTGGATGTAAGTAGGATAGTAAATTACTGTTGAATCAGATTTGAAGAATGTACAGTGTAACTTATTAATGTGAAATCTAAATATTCCTCGGGTATTACCTACCGTTAAAATATTTTCACCATTAACAGTTTGTACAAAAGAATTTTTAATTACAATCTTTATGAAAACATATATAAATATATATTTTCTTCAGATGTAATCATGGATTTAATGAGTTAATATGATATTAATCTCATTTGCTTTTCGGTTTGAGCTAGAATAAATAATCTCTAAGACTTTAGAGACTACATAATTGCCATAGAATGTTTCTCCAATGAAGTTATAGATTAATACTTCATCGGTTGTTGTTGTTGTTGGTACTCTTTGGTATCTATGGTGCGTATGATGTTGATACTTGAGGTACAGATTGTGATGTGGAGGTGTGGGATGTGGATGTTGCTGATGGTGGTACCGTTATTGCTGGTGCTGCTGCTGGTGCTTGTAATCTTTGCACCATATTCTCCAAAACCACTACCCGAGCGCGAAGCTTGTTGACTTCTTCTATTACACTGAGGTGATTGTCGGTTCGGACGAGCGAATGAATAAGATCTAAAATTCAAGATAATATATAGTCATGACGAGATACTCTGGAAAGAAGAGAGAAAATGGTGTCTCGAACAGGTTCGCCGGTAAGTGCTTCATGTTCATCGCCAAGTGGGCAATGTGGTGGATGAAAAGGATCACCTCATTCTTGTCCCCAATGATTAAGTAGACCACAAACCCATCCCCAATTCATCCAGAATTGATGATGGTTGATTGGTTGATTCATTCCGATGACGCTGCTTAGGTGAACATCCATGTCAGAATAGCTGTCGGATTCCGAAGAACTTGAACTAGTGACGAGTTCCATTTCGTACGATTGAGTAAAGGGTTTTTCGATATGAAATGATTTTCGGATATTGGATGATATTCTAATTACATAGAATATCTATATATAAAACAAGAGATGTCGTAAATTTACGGAGGAATTTACGGAATATGTCAGGAAAAGCTTACAGTAACAGATACGCTAAGATATGAATTTTCGTCTGTACACTATTCATGCAATCCAGGCAGTAAGATATGTCTAGATTAAGGATGATAAGCAAGTGATATACAAAGAATGATAAACAAGTAATTTCCGACAACAAATGATAAGCAAAACTTTTTGACATGCAACTAAGGTCGAAGTCCAGACACCCTAATGCATCCTAACAACTATCAGTTAGACACACTAATGCAAGACCTGGTTCGCTAAGACCACCGCTCTGATACCAACTGAAAGGACCCGTTCATACCGATTATAAACTATTCACGATATTTGATTTCATTGCGAGGTATTTTACCTCTAAATGATACATTTTACAAACATTGCATTTGTTTTTAAAAGACAAACTTTCATCACATCGAAACTTGACGGCATGCATTCCATTTCATAATATATCCAACAATAAATGACTTAATAATATTCTTGATGAACTCAACGACTCGAATGCAACGTCTTTTGAAATATGCCATGAATGACTCCAAGTAATATCTTTAAAATGAGAAAATGCACAGCGGAAGATTTCTTTCATACCTGAGAATAAACATGCTTTAAAGTGTTAACCAAAAGGTTGGTGAGTTCATTAGTTTATCATCAATATTCATTTCCATTATTTTAATAGACCACAAGATTTTCAATTCCATTTCTCATAAATAAACATCCCATACATAGAGATAAAAATCATTCATATGGATTGAACACCTGATAATCGACATTAACAATATGCATATAGAATATCCCCATCATTTCGGGACTCCCTTCGGACATGATAAATTTCGAAGTACTAAAGCATCCGCAACAACGGATGGGGTTTGTTGGGCCCGATAGATCTATCTTTAGGATTCGCGTCAATTAGGGGGCAGTTCCATAATTCTTAGATTACCAGGCTAAAAGGGGCATATTCGGTTTCGATCCATTCAACCATATAATGTAGTTTCGATTACTTGTGTCTATTTCGTCAAACAATTATAAAAGCGCATGTATCCTCAGTCCCAAAAATTTATATTGCAAAAGCATTTAAAAAGGGAATAATGAAACTTACTATACGATATTTTGTAGTAAAAATATTCATACGACGATACTGAACAATGCAGGGTTGACCTCGGATTCACGAACCTATATCATTTATATATATATATTAACACATATAATGAACATATAATGGTATTTAACTCAGTTTATTATATAATATATTACTTATTTAGAATAGTAATGTATTTATTATTTCAAATGTTATATATTTCTATACATGTTATTCTTATATTAAAATAGTAAATTAGATATACTTATGATATATGTAATAACTATATTTTTATATAAATATCTTTTATTTGTTAAAATAATAATTATGATAATATAAAATAATGATAGTGATACTAATAATTTAATTTAATAATGATATATAATAATAATGTTAATTAATAATAATAATAATGATAATACTAATAATAAAAATGATAATAATAATAATAA
Organism: Rutidosis leptorrhynchoides; assembly: GCF_046630445.1. Lineage (NCBI taxonomy): Eukaryota > Viridiplantae > Streptophyta > Magnoliopsida > Asterales > Asteraceae > Rutidosis > Rutidosis leptorrhynchoides. Next base: position 225,405,785 of record NC_092341.1, read on the forward strand.
TAAAATATATAAAAATTTAATAAAAATGATAATTTTAATAATAATAATAATAAAAATGATAATAATAATAATAATAATAATAATAATAATAATAATAATAATAATAATAATACTCTTAATAATGATAATAAGAATGATAATACTTAAAATGATAATTTTAAATAAAATACTTTTTTAAATGATAATTTTAATGATAATACTAATAATAATATTAATAATAGTAGTAATGATAATCATAATACTCATTTTAATGATAATAATAATAATAATAATAATAATAATAATAATAATAATAATAATAATAATAATAATAACAATAATAATAATATTAATAATAATAATAATAATAATAATAATAAAAATAATTTTATAATACAACCTTTGAAGAAATAAGCTTCTAAAAAAAATACACCAATGCCCGGGCTTGAACCCGCAACCTCTCGTTCCCCGACATCACCCTTAACCATCTGAGCTAACCCATTTTCCTAGCATAATCCGCACATAAATTTTATTTAACCCTAATTAATTCTGTTTCCCCTTTTTCTTCTTTTTCAAAAAAAATACAACAACCCGGTCTCGAACCCATGACCTGTTGCTTAACCCCAACACCCTGAACCATTGCTCCATTTCTTAATTTCTAAAATAATACGTACACTAAAAAGATTTAACTCGAATATTTCTGTTTTCCTTTATCTTCTTAAAACAAAACCCACTTATCTTCATCATCATCATCTTCATCTTATAATCTTTCCATCATTAAAAATTCACAGAATCGTCATCATCATTTAGTTTCGTTACTATTACTATCTATCATCTTCTCAATTATCAAATCATAACCTTAATCATTTCTCTACATTATTATCATTAAATCATAATCTTAATCATCTATCATCAAATTGTATTATCGATAACAGACTAGCAAGTGAAGACAACCTAACAGGGTGTTTTGGTTGGAGGATTACAAATGAGATAAATGATAGGATTATGTAAAGTTTTGTAACAAAGCACTAATCCTTTAATCGAAGCTAAATATTGCAAAGCGTGTTGTTGTAGCTCATTAATGGCCCATAACCTTAACATTTCAATCTAAATGGGTGTTTACTTGTCGACTGAAAAGCAGAAAAGATAAATATGTAGCAATAGTGGTTCAAAGGGAAAAGGAACAGAAAAATACGCTGTAACAATGATGTTTGGTTTGTAGTTGCAGCTGAAAATAAATAAACATGCAAGTGATGGTGACTCTTGGTGATTCACGACTGCAATGATCATAGTAACACAACAACAGCTGGTAGCAATCGAATAATAGACAGAAAGTATGCAGCAATAAGCTCTATGGGTGGTGGTGATCTTCTAAAATAGCAATAGGAGACAGGTAGCGAGTGAGGTGGCTTTCGAGCTGAGTAGCAGCAGAAGTTCGATGGTGTTGGCTGTTGTTGCTCGATTTGAATTAGAACATAAACACAGAAAAAAATAACAAGTGGTTTAAATGGGTGTATTTCAAAGGTGAAAGGTTTAATGGTTGTTTGTTGAAAATGATGGCAAAGGTGGCGGTTCTTAATGGTGGTTCCTATACGGTTTTAGATGATGGTCTTATGGTGGTCTTGGTGGTTCTAGAACGGATAGAAACAGAAAAGATTATGGTGATGGATTCGGTTGGTGTTTTGTAGAGAATTAGAAAGTGGTTATTAATATGTCATGTATATGAGTTATCTATCTATATATAAATATATACATATAATATAGAATAGTGGAAAGCCATGAAACTCAATCAGTTAACAAACACAAATAGTAACACTAAAATATTAGTGAGTGTTGGAAAGTAGTGATAGGAGAAGAAGTGGAGTGGTGCATGATTGGGATATATCTCTCACGTACACATGTATATATATAATTTAAATGTTAGTGGAAAAAGAACAAACATGTACTCAATCAAAGTACCAATTACACACAGTGCACCATAATGAAGCAGCCTAAAACTTTGGATTCTAATCATCGACATTTATTTAATATGGATATTAACTCGTGTCCATTGCAAAACATGTAACATATAAAAGTGTTCCTAAAAGTCCCAAAATTTTAAATTAAGTCCATTTATTTATTTTGGTCATTATGGTATAAAATTCAATCATTAATTTAATAAATAAAAATTACATCAACTGTCCCTCTCGATTATGGGTAAAATATGAAAAATGTTGAAATTTATTAATTAGCTTCTAAATATATTTTTAATAAGTCTAAAATTTATATAGCTCATTTTCGGATCACCGTTTATTTTAAAATTACATAAGTTCGTTTATAACTTGTTTATTATCAATCGGAACATCACATGAGTATTACAATCATTTAATATTTTATTTTTTAATATACTTTATTTATATATAGATATATTTTAAATAATAATTATTATAATATCCTATTTTGATTTTATTAAATTTAATAACAACAACATATAATATTTTAATTATTACTTATATATATATATATATATATATATATATATATATATATATATATATATATATATGTATGTATGTATGTATGTATGTATATATATACACATATCTATTTACAATTAATTGTTCGTGAATCGTTGGATCAGTCGAAGGTCAATTGAATATATGAAACAGTTCAAAATTTTTGAGATTTAACCTAACAGACTTTTGCTTAACATGTTGAAATCCATAAAGATCAAGTTTAAATTTGGCCGAAAATTTCCAGGTAGTCACAAATAACAGCAGCATGGCCGTTCAGCTAATGGGCCATCGACATTGTCGGTCCTATTAATGTGTTCTCAAGTACGCATGAAATAAAACACTTATGTAATACTTTGCAATATACGCACTTTAACAGTATTCACATTATCATTGCTTGCTCAGGAGGAATAAAATTTTTGGTAGTGGCAATTGATATTTCACCAAATGGGTGGAGGCAAAGGCATTGGCAACAATTACTTGCAGGTGCATTCGTAACTTCTTTTGGGAAAATATTGTGTGCAGGCCTGGTATTCCCAGTGAAATTGTCAGCGACAATGGTACTCAGTTTGAAGGCCAGCCTTTTAGGAGCTGGTGTCAAGAGCTGAATATCAAACAGTCTTTTACTTCGATCGCGCACCCGTAGGGCAATGGCCAATGTGAAGTAACAAACCGAGAAAATATAAAGGGGATAAAAGCGCTCTTTGGCTTGTATGGTAATGAGTGGGTTGATGAGCTCCCAAGTGTTTCGTGGGCACATCACACTACTCATAAGAACATCACAGGAGAAACATCGTTCAGCTTGGTTTATGGGACGGAAGCAGTAATCCCCGCCGAGTTAATGGTTCCTTCTAAGCGTATACGCAGCTTCGATGAGTCAAGCAATGATGAAGGCTTGCGCGCTAACCTAGATATGCTAGAAGAGCGCAGAGATATAGCTGCCATATGTGAAGCCATTAACAAGTAAAAGATCTCTAAGTACTATGATAAGCGCATTAAGCCTATGTCATTCAGGATTAGAGATTATGTGTGGCGCAACAATGAGGCAAGTCGAGCTGTGAATATTGGAAAGCTGGGGCTTAATTGGGAAGGCCCTTATGAAGTTATTGGCATAAGTGTAATGGGGTCCTATATCATAGCAGAATTAAATGGAGAGCAAATACCTCATACTTGGCATGCAACCAATTTGAAAAGACGTTACATATAATTGTCAGGCTGCAGCACCATGGATTGATCACCCCGACCTTTTAAGCACTTGCATTTTTAGTTCATTTAAAATGTTGCTTTGTTTACTTTTAAGACAATTCGTATTTCTTTTATGGTTGCAATAAATTGTCATATAGATATGGCTTGAGAATTTGATTTATTTTGTAATAAATAAATTAAATTTTTTGAATGGAAGTGTTTGGTTACATTTCAACGCACAATATAACAGCTATTACGTGCATCCTGCCTCCTTAAAGGGATGATCTCTAGCTCCGGTGTGGTAGAAGCCTGTTTAGTTACAAGGCTAGATTTTAGGATGGGTAACAGGCATTGGTTTGCCTAGACCAACGTACTCTCGCAGACTAGAAGACTGCAAGTCACAACTATAAACGATAAGCATTGGGGTTGCATGCCCACTAACCTAAGTTTTGGTTCACTTGGAGGACACTGAATATTTTACTTAATAATGCAATGAAAAGCGTTGGCTATGTGCACAATAGTTTGACGTCGGTTAGTATTATTAAATTTTGAGTATAAACGAGTATACATTGGTTTGTATGCAAATAAAATTTTAAGTTTTAAGAACTTAATACGGCTACTGACGCGAACAATACAATAAGAAAAGATATTAAATTACTGCACTTATTATTACGAAAGAAACAATGCATATCATTGGTTACATGGTAGAATTACAAAAGGTGCTTAAAGCACAAAAGTTAAACTAGCACGCAAGCCATTACAATTGCAACGAAATTAAAATCTAAACTACGTGGCTTGTTTGGAATGATGCCCGACACTAATGGTAACAATTCTTTGAACCCTCGTATGCAGCGATCAGGCGAATTGCCCCATGAAAACAGAAAATTAAAAAACTAAACTAAGTTTGGGGGCACACCCAAGATGTTAAAAGCGCCTCATGAAGCACGCTAATAAAAGGTGCATCCCCCAAGGGCATTGAGCGCATGGGGCCAAAAGCAATGTAAGCTTATGGCGCACCCAACACCCCCCACACTCCTAGCAAAAATGTTACAGGGTGCCATACAAAGCACACTCTACAACCCCCCATAGCAGGCAGTAGCCCGCAAGCTAAAAACTTCATCAACAAAATATCCTGCACCGAGATAGTAGGATCAGCAGCGGTGTCCATAAGGGTTTCGATTGAAATGTTCTCCAGCGCTTTTTCGGACTCAAGAACCTTATCATAGCGAGTAGGTCAGAATTTTCAGCACAACGTTAAAAGGACATAGTGACGATCGGAGGGCCATAAATCCTAAACCGTAAATCGGATTAAGACGAGTCCTAAATGAAAGGTTATCTACTCAAACAGAGCTATCTGAAAATCATCTTTACAGTAGCCTAGGTCGTATGGGTCAGGCACAGAAACAGTAAAACATTAGGTTCCGATGGTTCTTGGTACTCGATGCTTATCACGGTTCTCATCCTTGATGCATATAGCTTCAAGTGTACAACTCGTTGATGTGTTTGCATCATCTTGACTAAGGTTTCACCATCATAACACTTGTATAAGTCCAAGACATGTAGCACAACTCATTTAAGTGTTGCAAGTGTTTTGATGAACTAAAGTTACATCAAAGTCTTAGATCCGACACATACATGAACTATAAAAGTAATATTAACCAAGTTTTAACTATTATGACACAAGTGTAAGTCTAAGACATGTAGCATAACTCACTTAAGAGTTGTATGAAGTTTGATGAACCAAAGTTACATCAAGGTCTTAGATCTAACACATACATGAACTTTAAAACTAATATTAAGTTACAACTTGAAAATAAACTTATGAAATCAAGATATTAAGTTGTAGAACATGGTTCTTAGTTAGATCTTGAAGATCCTAGACCCAAAAGTCTAGGTCTAACATAATTGTACAAAGTCATAATTAAAGAAAGCTTACTTACATGTTCTTGAACTTTTAAGTTAACTTTTAGTTCAAGATTAATGAGATCAAAGTTAACTAGTAACACTTGACCACTCAAACCAACAATCATGAATTTAAAGTGCATAATATGAGAAAATAAACTAAGTAAACAAATAATAAGTTCATGGGTTTCATACTTTAAAGATTCAAGCCAAAGCTTGATCTTTAAGAAAAGTAAACTTTAAGTTTACAATCATGATTCACAAGTAAGATTTTACAACCATGAACTTACGATCTTTTAACATATTAAATGTAGAGCATAACTAGAAAGTTTAAGCTCTTGTATGTTCTTGTAAATACAAGATAAAAGAAGAACAAACTAGCAAGTTTGATTCTTGATAATTAGAAAGTAACAACAACAACTAGTAAGTAACAACAATCAAAGACAAGTAACAACAACTAAAGAATGATGATGATGAAGGGTTGTTTGCTTCGGTTTTTAAGCCAAGAAAAGAGGAAGAAGTGTTCATGATACTTACAATATTTGAGAGAGAAAAGAGAGAAAAAAGTTGAGAGAATTTGGAAGCAAGTAGTGTATGTTTGAAAGTGATATGAAGTAGTGAGTGAAGTAATAAGAAAATTGAAACAAAAACCCTCTTGTGCACCATCTAGGCCGACGGCCTGCAGCAAAAAAAGGGGGAGGGATATACTCACAAGTTACTTGCATGTTAAAGTCTCAAAAAGTTGGTTACAAGGGTGCATGGTGTTGGAAGATGGTGTAACTAAAAGAGTAACTAGATTCTTTCACACTTAATCAATTTAGTTAAGTCCAAGTATGATACATGCATTTAGAGATGGGCTAAATAAGTCCATTAATATGGGTAGGGTGGGCTTCTAAGCCCATGTACAATTAAAAAGTCCAAGTATGTATGTAATTAACAAGTTAATCCAATTAAAACCCAAGTAATTAGCTAGTAACCATAGTTAATCAAAAATGATTAATAAAACTTAATCATGAATGTAAATAATACTTGAAAATATTATTCGTTAAAAGTTCGTGTGTCACAAAGACGTGTCGCGCAATTAAAAGTCAAGTGTGGTAACAAGTAAATGTATAACAATACATTCATTAAAACACAAGTATTAATAATAACCATTATTAATTAAACGTTGGGAAAACCAGGGTCGTTACATTACCCACATGTTAAAGAAAATTTCTTCCCGAAATTTTTAAGCTGAAGGAGATGGAGGAGTTGGGAAAAGGTGAGGATACTTCTGCATCATTTGATCCTCTCGCTCCCAAGTAAACTCGGGTCCTCGTTTGGCATTCCATCGCACTCGGATGATCGGAATCTTGTTGTGTTTCAAAGTTTTGATCTCACGATCCATAATTTCAACAGGCTCTTCCACGAAGTGGAGTTTGTCGTCAATCGTAAGTTCTTCCAGTGGTATGATAAGTTCGGGTGCAGCAAGACACTTCTTCAAGTTTGACACGTGGAAGGTAGGATGAACTGAGCTCAATTGTGCTTGTAGGTCCAAACTGTAAGCAACGGGTCCTACACGTTCCAAGATTTCAAAAGGACCAATGTATCATGGGTTCAACTTTCCACGTTTTCCAAAACGAATCACACCCTTCTAAGGTGCAACCTTCAACATTACATGGTCACCCACGTTGAATTCAAAGTCTTTACGTTTACGGTCAGCATAACTCTTTTGACGGTTACGGGCAGTCTTAAGTCTATCTTGAATCTGAGAAATATTCTCCGTTGTTTCATGGACTACCTCGGGTCCGGTGATTTGCTTTTCGCCTACTTCGGCCCAACAAATAGGAGAACGGCACTTGCGGCCATACAATGCTTCAAAAGGTGCGGCATTAATACTTGAGTGATAACTGTTGTTGTACGAGAATTCGGCTAACGGCAAATGCCTTTCCCAGGCCTTTCCAAAATCAATGACACATGCACGCAACATGTCTTCCAAGGTCTGAATCGTTCGTTCACTTTGCCTGTCAGTCTGTGGGTGATAAGCAGTACTCATGTCGAGACGGGTTCCCATGGCTTCTTGCAAAGAATGCCAAAATCTGGAAGCAAAATAGGGATCGCGATCTGAGATGATCGATAAAGGTACACCATGACGAGATACAACCTCTTTGATGTATAATTGAGCAAGTCTCTCCATTGTATCCGTTTCCTTCATCGCTAGAAAGTGTGCAGATTTAGTAAGACGGTCAACAATAACCCAGATGGTATCGTATCCGCCCACCGTCTTTGGTAGCTTGGTAATGAAATCCATCGTCATCCTTTCCCACTTCCATTTCGGGATTTCCGGTTGTTGAAGTAACCCAGAAGGTCTCTGATGCTCAGCTTTAACCTTCGAGCAAGTCAAACACTTACCAACATAAGTTGCAACATCTTTCTTAAGATTCGTCCACCAATACTGTTCTTTAAGATCGTGGTACATCTTGCCTGCTCCGGGGTGAATCGAATATCTCGATTTGTGTGCTTCATCAAGTATCCGGTTCCGTAGATCTCCATAAAGAGGTACCCAAATTCTTCCGGCATAACATCGGAGTCCAGACTCCCTAACCTTGAATCGAGAGATGAGTATGTTCAAATGTTCATGAGATATATTCTCCTCCTTGAGAGCCTCATCTTGGGCTACTTTGATCTGGCTGTTGAGATTCGAATGGATGGTGATGTTCAGAGCCCTAACACGAAGAGGTGTCGTCCTCTCCTTTCGGCTTAAAGCGTCAACTACAACATTGGCCTTGCCAGGATGATAACGGAGTTCACAATCGTAGTCGTTCAATGTCTCGATCCATCGACGCTGTCTCATGTTCAGTTGCTTCTGATCGAAGATGTGCTGGAGGCTCTTGTGGTCAGTGAAGATAGTGCTCTTAGTCCCATACAAATAATGTCTCCATAATTTGAGCGCAAAGACGACGGCTCCCAGTTCGAGATCGTGAGTAGTGTAGTTTCGCTCGTGAATCTTCAATTGGCGGGAGGCATAGGCAATAACATTTGATCGTTGCATCAGTACACAACCAAAACCACTCTTCGATGCATCACAATAAACAACAAAGTCGTCACTGCCCTCAGGAAGTGATAGGATAGGTGCGGTGGTTAACTTTTTCTTTAAGGTTTGGAATGCTGATTCATGTGCGGGTTCCCAAATGAACTTCTTCCCTTTATGAGTCAGCGCGGTCAAAGGACGTGCAATCAGAGAGAATCCTTCAATAAACCTTCGATAGTAACCGGCGAGACCTAGGAATTGGTGGATATGCGTAGGAGTAGTGGGGGTCTCCCACTTGCTGATAGCTTCAATCTTGGCGGGGTCAACTTTGATACCCTGGTCGCTCACAACATGACCCAGAAATTGGACTTCCTTCAGCCAAAATTCACACTTGGAGAATTTGGCGTAAAGTTGCTCTTGTCTCAAGAGTTCAAGTACTAGTCGGAGGTGTTGCTCATGCTCTTCTTCGCTCTTAGAGTAGATGAGGATATCATCTATGAAGACGATAACGAACTTATCCAAGTATGGTTTGCAGACACGGTTCATAAGATCCATAAATATGGCAGGTGCGTTGGTCAAACCGAATGGCATCACGAGAAACTCATAATGACCATAACGGGTTCTGAATGCAGTTTTCATCACGTCACTTTCCTTCACCCTCAACTGGTGATAGCCATATCGCAAATCGATCTTTGAGTAAACGCTCGATCCTTGTAGTTGGTCAAAAAGATCGTCAATTCTGGGAAGAGGATACTGATTCTTGATCGTCAATTTGTTGAGTTCACGGTAGTCGATACACAGACGGAAGGATCCATCCTTCTTCTTCACAAATAAAACAAGTGCGCCCCAAGGCGAGAAGCTTGGTTGGATAAATCTTCGGTCAAGTAGTTCTTGTAGTTGACTCTGTAATTCTTGCATCTCGGAAGGTGCGAGTCTATAAGGTGCGCGAGCTACAGGTGCTGCTCCTGGCACTAAATCAATTTGAAACTCTACTGCTCTCGATGGCGGTAATCCAGGCAATTCTTCAGGGAAGACATCGGTGAATTCGTTCACAATTCGAACGTCGTTCACACTCTTCACCTCGGTTTGTACCGTTTTCACATGCGCTAGGATAGCAAGACGTCCCTTCTTCATGATCTTTTGCGCTTTCACGCAACTAATAAGGTTCAGCTTCGAGGTACATCTCTCTCCGTAAATGATCAGTGGCTCACCGTCTCCGTGTGGTATACGAAGAGCTTTATCTCCGCAGATAATATCGGCTCTTACTCTGGTCAACCAATCCATGCCGACGATCATGTCAAAACTTCCCAATTTGATGGGTATCAAATCAATTTCGAAATCTGCACCAGCTATGTTGATAATAGCTCCTCGACTAATATGGTCAACTTTTTCAAGTTTTCCATTGGCGACCTCAACAAGCATACTCTCTTTTAACGGGACTAATGACCAATTAATCTTATCGCAAAAATGTCTACATACATAACTTCTATCGGCACCAGTATCAAATAAGACAGAATCTAATAGATTGTTGATAGTGAATATACCTGTCACCAAGTCGGGGTTTTCTCGGGCGTCCCTTGCATTAACGTTGAAAGCTCTACCACGGGGTGGTCCGCCGTCTTTTCTTTTGTTGGGGCACACATTTCTGAAATGGCCCGTTTGTCCGCATTCGTAGCACTTTTTAGGTCCATTGGTGTTCGGCTTCCCATTCAAAGTGGTGACCTTACAATCTTTCCCGATATACCCAGTCCGTTGGCACTTTTCGCAAACAACATTACAATACCCAGTATGGTGCTTATAGCACCGCTTGCATTGTGGTAAGGTTCCCTTGTAGTTGGGGTTGGAGTTCCCACTGTTGTTGTTTCCTTTGAAACCCTTATGTCGTTTCGCCGGGTTCTGATCATAGGTCTTTCCCCTGTTGTTATCCCATTTGTGCTTCTCACTACTACCCGCTTCATACTTAGCCTTCTCCGGTTCATCGATGATAATTTGGTTCATTAAAGTATGCGCCATGTGCATCACCTCCTGGACATTGGGTGGTTTGGACGAGGTGATGTTTCCCTTAATGCTCTTAGGAAGTCCCCAGAAGTACCTTTCCATTCGTTTGAACTCCGGTGTAACCATGGTAGGACACATCAGCGCTAGTTCCAAAAATCTCCAGTTGTAGCTATCAAGGTCATTTCCAACGGCCTTTAACTGCATAAATTCAATCTCCATCCTCTGGATCTCGGTCCTAGGGCAATATTCCTCAATCAGGGCCCCTTTGAATTCCTCCCATGGGGTAGAAAACGTCTCATCGATACCTTTCGCTTGAGCCAACGTGTTCCACCACATTAGCGCGCCATCAGACAGCGTGCATGAAGCAAACTTGGTTTTATTCTCCTCTGAACAGTTACTGACTCGAAACACAGATTCTAACTTCTCAAACCATCTAGTGAGACCAACCGGCCCCTCTGTTCCACTGAAGTTATGAGGTTTGCAGCTCTGAAACTCCTTGTACGTACACCCATTACAAATGGGCTGAATAACCGGTGGCGGTGGCGGCGGAGCTTGGGGTTGCATTTTCGCAATGGCTGCGGCTACCCTTTCGGTAATCATCTCTTCGATTTGGGCGATGGTAGGTGTTGATCGTCCGTTGGCCATGATGTTCTAAACAAAAATTTTGACTCAAGTCAAAATCCAGTATGAAAATAGTAATAATACAGTATATGTAACCAACATAGAATCAACACATCACATGTTTATTAAGTAACGCATCTAGGTACAAATACCACAGAATCATATAGTAACGTAAATAGAACATCGTGCAAGAATTAAATAACGCAAAGTTCCATTCATTAATAATAAGTTGCTTACATCTGAATAAGTTCGTACAATACATAAGTGAAACATAAAACTACAACTAGATTACATAATGAAATCTAAATACAAAAGCCCTACGGTGAAGGTGGGTGTAGGATATCCAATACATGGAACATCTGGTCCTCGAGTTCAGTAACTCGAGCTCGGAGGATCCCCACCTCCCTTGTCAATTCCTCGACAGTGGGAGATGGTGGGGCAGGTGGTGCGGGTGGTGCCGGTGGTGCAGATGTAGATGGTCCGGCTCCAGAAATAGTCAGTACATAATGGGGTGCCTTACGCACGAGTGGGTCGGCAGGGTACGGCACAAGTCGCTTACAGGCAGTAACCCTACGACGCCGACCAAATGCGTCAGTGAATGCTCGTCCTCTGTTGATCCCTGGAATAATAGTACCGTCGAAGCGATACCTCTTCTTCGGCGGGGTGGAGGGTGGCTGTACAGGTGCATCAGGGTCCTCCTCGTCGGAGTCATCGTCACTCGAGTCGTCTGTGGGTGAGTCATCGGATGAAGAATCAGCGGATGATGGGTCGTCCGAATCATGTGGTGACTGCACGGGCGGCCCTCCTTGGGCGGCTATCATCTGTCGGTAATGGGCGGGTCCGATCGGAATGAGACGTCCATCAGGGGCGCGTCGGCACCAATGGCGATACCGGTTACGGAATGGACCTTCCCCGAATTCCGCGGGAATCACAATCTCACCGGAGCGGGGCTGTGACACCGAGGGTCTGGGGGCAGATGGAGCTGGAGTCTCCAGGAGGTCCTGGGTTCCGTCTACAGTAACCACTGAAGCAGGCGCATGACTGCTAGCTCCGAAAGACGAAGCACCGGGATCACTGGTGGGTAACGGGATCGGTGGATCGGCAACAGTGGCAGGTGTAGTGGCTAAAGTGTCTGAACTGCCCAAAATGATAGCAGGTGGAATATCCGACATCTGAACAAGGAAAAATAAATTTTCCATGTCAGTAAGTCATAAAGCAAGCACGTATTAGGCCAACAGTCGAAATCATGTATAACAGTAAGTAGCATGGCAATAACGACAAGTATCATGCAATCGAAAGTAGATAATAGCATGCAGTAGTGAAATCATGTAATAGCATGCGGCATATAGCAGTAACAGTAAGCAGCAGCATGCAGTAAGTTCAGCGGAAACAAGTAAACTAGCAAGTTGTAGATTAGTCCTATTAGTGAATCCTACTCGGGTCGGTCTTAGACTCACTAATGCAACCTAATTCCCTACAACCAATGCTCTTATACCAAATGTGATGCCCCGTACAAAACCATCGTGTATGAATCATCAACAACGGGATCATTACAAGGTCAAACACTATATGCGTTTTCAAAACAAGTTTGCATTCATGATAAAAGCTGACATCATAACTAACGTCAAATGTTTTACAACCAAATTATGCTTCAATGAACAGAAGCAAATATAATAGTGCGCGACCCTTAGGTCATTACAGATCATAGTTTCAAAAGTATTAAAGTTATGAATGCAAGATAAACAGTTCATGCGGTGATAACTCTAGAGCAGCAGGTGTCTACGGCAAGACTAGTACACAGCGGAAGCAACCTTAAGCACCTAAGAAAAACATGCTTAAAAATGTCAACACAAAGGTTGGTGAGCTATAGTTTAAGTATAACAGTATGTAAGGTAGGCCACGAGATTTCAGTGCTACAAAGAGCGTTTCAAAACAGTATGATAAAGTATATGTTTAACCGTGGGCACTTGGTAACTAACTTAACGTTTATACCCCCTGAAAGTACACTTGGCAAGTGCGTATGTATACGAAGTATTAAACACCCGTTAAATGCTAGCGCTACTAGCCCGAGTGGGGATGTCAAACCCTATGGATCCATATCTAAGATTCGCGTTCACCGGTTCAAAAACCAATGACTAAACGTTACCGAGCTAAAGGGAATGTTTATGTCATTGTATAACCCACACATATATAAGTTTAAGTACTCATGCCTAGTATGTAAAATGTAAAATGCGCATGTACTCTCAGTTCCCAAAATAAGTTAAAGTAAAAAGGGATGCTATAACTCACAATAATAAAGTAGCGGTAAAGTCGAGTCGGGAAATAAGCAAGTACGTAGGTCCGGAAAGTCCTCAACCTAAGTCAAATAGTACTAAGTCAGTAAATCATCTGAATAGGTTTAAAAGTATGTAAATAAGGTCTTAAGTGAAATGTCCCGTTCTTATTGATTAAAAACGTTCCATATTAATTGATTTCGTTGCGAGGTTTTGACCTCTATATGAGACGTTTTTCAAAGACTGCATTCATTTTTAAAACAAACCATAACCTTTATTTCATAAATAAAGGTTTAAAAAGCTTTACGTAGATTATCAAATAATGATAATCTAAAATATCCTGTTTACACACGACCATTACATAATGGTTTACAATACAAATATGTTACAACAAAATAAGTTTCTTGAATACAGTTTTTACGCAATATCATACAAGCATGGACTCCAAATCTCATCCTTATTTAAGTATGCGACAGCGGAAGCTCTTAATAATCACCTGAGAATAAACATGCTTAAAACGTCAACAAGAAATGTTGGTGAGTTATAGGTTTAACCTATATATATCAAATCATAGTAATAGACCACAAGATTTCATATTTCAATACACATCCCATACATAGAGATAAAAATCATTCATATGGTGAACACCTGGTAACCGACATTAACAAGATGCATATATAAGAATATCCCCATCATTCCGGGACACCCTTCGGATATGATATAAATTTTGAAGTACTAAAGCATCCGGTACTTTGGATGGGGTTTGTTAAGCCCAATAGATCTATCTTTAGGATTCGCGTCAATTAGGGTGTCTGTTCCCTAATTCTTAGATTACCAGACTTAATAAAAAGGGGCATATTCGATTTCGATAATTCAACCATAGAATGTAGTTTCACGTACTTGTGTCTATTTTGTAAATCATTTATAAAACCTGCATGTATTCTCATCCCAAAAATATTAGATTTTAAAAGTGGGACTATAACTCACTTTCACAGATTTTTACTTCGTCGGGAAGTAAGACTTGGCCACTAGTTGATTCACGAACCTATAACAATATATACATATATATCAAAGTATGTTCAAAATATATTTACAACACTTTTAATATATTTTGATGTTTTAAGTTTATTAAGTCAGCTGTCCTCGTTAGTAACCTACAACTAGTTGTCCACAATTAGATGTACAGAAATAAATCGATAAATATTATCTTGAATCAATCCACGACCCAGTGTATACGTATCTCAGTATTGATCACAACTCAAACTATATATATTTTGGAATCAACCTCAACCCTGTATAGCTAACTCCAACATTCACATATAGAGTGTCTATGGTTGTTCCGAAATATATATAGATGTGTCGACATGATAGGTCGAAACATTGTATACGTGTCTATGGTATCTCAAGATTACATAATATACAATACAAGTTGATTAAGTTATGGTTGGAATAGATTTGTTACCAATTTTCACGTAGCTAAAATGAGAAAAATTATCCAATCTTGTTTTACCCATAACTTCTTCATTTTAAATCCGTTTTGAGTGAATCAAATTGCTATGGTTTCATATTGAACTCTATTTTATGAATCTAAACAGAAAAAGTATAGGTTTATAGTCGGAAAAATAAGTTACAAGTCATTTTTGTAAAGGTAGTCATTTCAGTCGAAAGAACGACGTCTAGATGACCATTTTAGAAAACATACTTCCACTTTGAGTTTAACCATAATTTTTGGATATAGTTTCATGTTCATAATAAAAATCATTTTCTCAGAATAACAACTTTTAAATCAAAGTTTATCATAGTTTTTAATTAACTAACCCAAAACAGCCCGCGGTGTTACTACGACGGCGTAAATCCGGTTTTACGGTGTTTTTCGTGTTTCCAGGTTTTAAATCATTAAGTTAGCATATCATATAGATATAGAACATGTGTTTAGTTGATTTTAAAAGTCAAGTTAGAAGGATTAACTTTTGTTTGCGAACAAGTTTAGAATTAACTAAACTATGTTCTAGTGATTACAAGTTTAAACCTTCGAATAAGATAGCTTTATATGTATGAATCGAATGATGTTATGAACATCATTACTACCTTAAGTTCCTTGGATAAACCTACTGGAAAAGATAAAAATGGATCTAGCTTCAACGGATCCTTGGATGGCTCGAAGTTCTTGAAGCAGAATCATGACACGAAAACAAGTTCAAGTAAGATCATCACTTGAAATAAGATTGTTATAGTTATAGAAATTGAACCAAAGTTTGAATATGATTATTACCTTGTATTATAATGATAACCTACTGTAAGAAACAAAGATTTCTTGAGGTTGGATGATCACCTTACAAGATTGGAAGTGAGCTAGCAAACTTGAAAGTATTCTTGATTTTATGAAACTAGAACTTTTGGAATTTATGAAGAACACTTAGAACTTGAAGATAGAACTTGAGAGAGATCAATTAGATGAAGAAAATTGAAGAATGAAAGTGTTTGTAGGTGTTTTTGGTCGTTGGTGTATGGATTAGATATAAAGGATATGTAATTTTATTTTCATGTAAATAAGTCATGAATGATTACTCATATTTTTGTAATTTTATGAGATATTTCATGCTAGTTGCCAAATGATGGTTCCCACATGTGTTAGGTGACTCACATGGGCTGCTAAGAGCTGATCATTGGAGTGTATATACCAATAGTACATACATCTAAAAGCTGTGTATTGTACGAGTACGAATACGGGTGCATACGAGTAGAATTGTTGATGAAACTGAACGAGGATGTAATTGTAAGCATTTTTGTTAAGTAGAAGTATTTTGATAAGTGTCTTGAAGTCTTTCAAAAGTGTATGAATACATATTAAAACACTACATGTATATACATTTTAACTGAGTCGTTAAGTCATCGTTAGTCGTTACATGTAAATGTTGTTTTGAAACCTTTAGGTTAACGATCTTGTTAAATGTTGTTAACCCAATGTTTATAATATCAAAAGAGATTTTAAATTATTATATTATCATGATATTATGATGTACGAATATCTCTTAATATGATATATATACATTAAATGTCGTTACAACGATAATCGTTACATATATGTCTCGTTTCAAAATCATTAAGTTAGTAGTCTTGTTTTTACATATGTAGTTCATTGTTAATATACTTAATGATATGTTTACTTATAATAATATCATTTTAACTATATATATAACCATATATATGTCATCATATAGTTTTTACAAGTTTTAACGTTCGTGAATCACCGGTCAACTTGGGTGGTCAATTGTCTATATGAAACCTATTTCAATTAATCAAGTCTTAACAAGTTTGATTGCTTAATCATGTTGGAAACATTTAATCATGTAAATATCAATCTCAATTAATATATATAAACATGGAAAAGTTCGGGTCACTACAGTACCTACCCGTTAAATAAATTTCGTCCCGAAATTTTAAGCAGTTGGAGGTGTTGACGTATCTTCTGGAAATAAATGCGGGTATTTCTTCTTCATCTGATCTTCACGCTCCCAGGTGAACTCGGGTCCTCTACGAGAATTCCATCGAACCTTAACAATTGGTATCTTGTTTTGCTTAAGTCTCTTAACCTCACGATCCATTATTTCGACGGGTTCTTCGATGAATTGAAGTTTTTCGTTGATTTGGATTTCATCTAACGGAATAGTGAGATCTTCTTTAGCAAAACATTTCTTCAAATTCGAGACGTGTAAAGTGTTATGTACAGCCGCGAGTTGTTGAGGTAACTCAAGTCGGTAAGCTACTGGTCCGACACGATCAATAATCTTGAATGGTCCAATATACCTTGGATTTAATTTCCCTCGTTTACCAAATCGAACAACGCCTTTCCAAGGTGCAACTTTAAGCATGACCATCTCTCCAATTTCAAATTCTATATCTTTTCTTTTAATGTCAGCGTAGCTCTTTTGTCGACTTTGGGCGGTTTTCAACCGTTGTTGAATTTGGATGATCTTCTCGGTAGTTTCTTGTATAATCTCCGGACCCGTAATCTGTCTATCCCCCACTTCACTCCAACAAATCGGAGACCTGCACTTTCTACCATAAAGTGCTTCAAACAGCGCCATCGCAATGCTTGAATGGTAGCTGTTGTTGTAGGAAAATTCTGCTAACGGTAGATGTCGATCCCAACTGTTTCCGAAATCAATAACACATGCTCGTAGCATGTCTTCAAGCGTTTGTATCGTCCTTTCGCTCTGCCCATCAGTTTGTGGATGATAGGCAGTACTCATGTCTAGACGATTTCCTAATGCTTGCTGTAATGTCTGCCAGAATGTTGAAATAAATATGCCATCCCTATCAGAGATAATAGAGATTGGTATTCCATGTCTGGAGACGACTTCCTTCAAATACAGTCGTGCTAACTTCTCCATCTTGTCATCTTCTCTTATTGGCAGGAAGTGTGCTGATTTGGTGAGACGATCAACTATTACCCAAATAGTATCAAAACCACTTGCAGTCCTTGGCAATTTAGTGATGAAATCCATGGTAATGTTTTCCCATTTCCATTCCGGGATTTCGGGTTGTTGAAGTAGACCTGATGGTTTCTGATGCTCAGCTTTGACCTTAGAACATGTCAAACATTCTCCTACGTATTTAGCAACATCGGCTTTCATACCCGGCCACCAAAAATGTTTCTTGAGATCCTTGTACATCTTCCCCGTTCCAGGATGTATTGAGTATCTGGTTTTATGAGCTTCTCTAAGTACCATTTCTCTCATATCTCCAAATTTTGGTACCCAAATCCTTTCAGCCCTATATCGGGTTCCGTCTTCCCGAATATTAAGATGCTTCTCCGATCCTTTGGGTATTTCATCCTTTAAATTTCCCTCTTTTAAAACTCCTTGTTGCGCCTCCTTTATTTGAGTAGTAAGGTTATTATGAATCATTATATTCATAGATTTTACTCGAATGGGTTCTCTGTCCTTCCTGCTCAAGGCATCGGCTACCACATTTGCCTTCCCCGGGTGGTAACGAATCTCAAAGTCGTAATCATTCAATAATTCAATCCACCTACGCTGCCTCATATTCAGTTGTTTCTGATTAAATATGTGTTGAAGACTTTTGTGGTCGGTATATATAATACTTTTGACCCCATATAAGTAGTGCCTCCAAGTCTTTAATGCAAACACAACCGCGCCTAATTCCAAATCATGCGTCGTATAATTTTGTTCGTGAATCTTCAATTGTCTAGACGCATAAGCAATCACCTTCATTCGTTGCATTAATACACAACCGAGACCTTGCTTTGATGCGTCACAATAAATCACAAAATCATCATTCCCTTCAGGCAATGACAATATAGGTGCCGTAGTTAGCTTTTTCTTCAATAACTGAAATGCTTTCTCTTGTTCATCATTCCATTCAAATTTCTTCCCTTTATGCGTTAATGCAGTCAAGGGTTTTGCTATTCTGGAAAAATCTTTGATGAACCTTCTGTAGTAACCAGCTAGTCCTAAAAACTGGCGTATATGTTTCGGAGTTTTCGGGGTTTCCCACTTTTCAACAGTTTCTATCTTTACCGGATCCACCTTAATACCTTCTTTGTTCACTATGTGACCAAGGAATTGAACTTCTTCCAACCAAAATGCACACTTTGAAAACTTAGCGTACAATTCTTCCTTCCTCAATACTTCTAACACCTTTCTCAAATGTTCACCGTGTTCTTGGTCATTCTTTGAGTAAATATGTATGTCATCAATGAAAACAATAACAAACTTGTCAAGGTATGGTCCACACACTCTGTTCATAAGGTCCATGAACACAGCTGGTGCATTAGTTAAACCAAACGGCATGACCATAAACTCGTAATGACCGTAACGTGTTCTGAAGGCAGTCTTTGGAATATCATCTTCTTTCACCTGCATTTGATGATACCCGGAACGTAAGTCAATCTTTGAATAAACAGACGAGCCTTGTAGTTGATCAAATAAGTCGTCGATTCTCGGTAGTGGGTAGCGGTTCTTGATGGTAAGTTTGTTCAACTCTCGGTAGTCGATACACAACCTGAATGTACCATCTTTCTTCTTGACAAACAAAACAGGAGCTCCCCACGGTGATGTGCTTGGTCGAATGAAACCACGCTCTAAAAGTTCTTGTAATTGGCTTTGCAGTTCTTTCATCTCGCTGGGTGCGAGTCTGTAAGGTGCACGAGCTATTGGTGCAGCTCCTGGTACAAGATCTATTTGAAATTCAACAGATCGATGTGGGGGTAATCCCGGTAATTCTTTCGGAAATACATCGGGAAATTCTTTTGCAATGGGAACATCATTGATGCTCTTTTCTTCAGTTTGTATTTTCTCGACTTGTGCTAGAACAGCATAGCAACCTTTTCTTATTAGTTTTTGTGCCTTCAAATTACTAATAAGATGTAGCTTCGTGTTGCCCTTTTCTCCGTACACCATTAAGGGTTTTCCTTTTTCTCGTATAATGCGAATTGCATTTTTGTAACAAACGATCTCTGCTTTCACTTCTTTCAACCAGTCCATACCGATTATCACATCAAAACTCCCTAACTCTACTGGTATCAAATCAATCTTAAATGTTTCGCTAACCAGTTTAATTTCTCGATTCCGACATATATTATCTGCTGAAATTAATTTACCATTTGCTAATTCGAGCAAAAATTTACTATCCAAAGGCGTCAATGGACAACTTAATTTAGCACAAAAATCTCTACTCATATAGCTTCTATCCGCACCCGAATCAAATAAAACGTAAGCAGATTTATTGTCAATAAGAAACGTACCCGTAACAAGCTCCGGGTCTTCCTGTGCCTCTGCCGCATTAATATTGAAAACTCTTCCGCGGCCTTGTCCATTTGTGTTCTCCTGGTTCGGGCAATTTCTAATAATGTGGCCCGGTTTTCCACATTTATAACAAACTACATTGGCATAACTTGCTCCGACACTACTTGCTCCGCCATTACTCATTCTGACACCATTTGTTCCTTTCGTTCTATTAACCCCTGGTCCGTACACCTCACACTTCGCCGCGCTATGACCATTTCTTTTACACTTGTTGCAAAATTTGGTGCAGAACCCCGAGTGATACTTTTCACACCTTTGGCATAGCTGCTTCTGATTGTTGTTGTTGTTGCGGTTATTATTGTTGTTGAGATGATTGTTGTAGTTGCTGTTGCTGTTGTTGTTGTTGTTGTTGTTGTTGTTGTTGTTGTTGTTGTTGGGCCGTTTGTTGTAGTTGCGATTGATGTTGCGATTGTTGGGATAATTGTTGCGCTTGCTGTTGTTGTTGTATTGGTGATTCTTATCACCGTTTTCCTCCCACTTTCTTTTGACTTGCTTCACATTGGCCTCTTCAGCAGTCTGTTCTTTAATTCTTTCTTCAATCTGGTTCACTAGTTTGTGAGCCATTCTACATGCCTGTTGTATGGAGGCGGGCTCGTGTGAACTTATATCTTCTTGGATTCTTTCCGGTAATCCTTTCACAAACGCGTCGATCTTCTCTTCCTCATCTTCGAATGCTCCCGGACACAATAGGCACAATTCTGTGAATCGTCTTTCGTACGTGGTAATATCAAATCCTTGGGTTCGTAACCCTCTAAGTTCTGTCTTGAGCTTATTGACCTCGGTTCTGGGACGGTACTTTTCGTTCATCAAGTGCTTGAATGCTGACCACGGTAGTGCGTACGCATCGTCTTGTCCCACTTGCTCTAGATAGGTATTCCACCATGTTAACGCAGAACCTGTGAAGGTATGCGTAGCGTACTTCACTTTGTCCTCTTCAGTACACTTACTTATGGCAAACACCGATTCGACCTTCTCGGTCCACCGTTTCAATCCGATCGGTCCTTCGGTTCCATCAAATTCCAAAGGTTTGCAGGCAGTGAATTCTTTGTAGGTGCATCCTACACGATTTCCTGTACTGCTAGATCCAAGGTTATTATTGGTATGTAGCGCAGCCTGTACTGTGGCTATGTTTGAAGCTAGAAAAGTACGGAATTCCTCTTCATTCATATTCACGGTGTGTCGAGTAGTCGGTGCCATTTCCTTCAAAATAGTCAAATGGAACAAGTTAATCATACAGAATATTAAGAGTAGTTAATAGTATTTCGTAGCATAATATGAACTCATTTATAAAAGCTTTTTCTTCATATTAGCGTTTTATAAGTTTAAATTCGGGTAGTACCTACCCGTTAAGTTCATACTTAGTAGCTAATATACAATTCAACTACTACAATTCTATATGAAAAACTGATTATAATAATATTTCGCGTTCAAACTTTTATACAATATTTTACAAACTTACAATACCGCTTATTTTACATAAAGCATGAAATATAGCACACAATAACTTTGATACAAGATAGTTGTGAAGATAATTCTAGCTAGTACACAAGTCGTTCAGCAAAGGCAATAAAGACACGTAATTCATACGTCCAGAAACAAGTCATGCATTCTGGTTTTACTAGGATTACTTCCCATCCTTGGTCTTGTGGAACATAACCGTTATGGCCGTTGATAAGACAGCGTGTTGTAACGTCGTCAAAAGGACGAGGGTTACGTAATGTTCAACAGTCCCGTAACAATCTAAAAACCTCATTTCTTACCCCAATTACCGACTCCGTCACTTGTGGGAACGTTTTATTTAATAGTTGTAGCCCGATGTTCTTGTTCTCACTTTGGTGAGAAGCGAACATTACTAATCCGTAAGCATAACATGCTTCTTTATGTTGCATGTTAGCCGCTTTTTCTAAATCACGAAGTCCAATATTCGGATATATTGAGTCAAAATAATTTCTTAACCCATTGCGTAAAATAGCATTTGGGTTCCCCGTAATATATGCGTCAAAGTAAACACATCGTAACTTATGGGTTTCCCAATGTGATATCCCCCATCTTTCAAACGAAAGTCTCTTATAAACCAAGACATTCTTGGAACGTTCTTCGAATGTCTTACAAACTGATCTCGCCTTAAATAGTTGTGCCGAGGAATTCTGACCGACTCTAGACAAGATTTCATCAATCATGTCTCCGGGTAGGTCTCTTAAAATATTGGGTTGTCTATCCATTTTGTGTTTTTAAACTGTAAAATAGACAAGAGTTAGATTCATAAAAAAAAATACTTATTAATACAAGCAATTTTTACATATATCATAAAGCATAAGCACACTATATTACATATATTACACCACACAAATACAACTATCTTATTCCGACTCGCTTGTTTCTTCTTCTTCGGTTTTGGTTCGTTTTGCCAAGTTTCTAAGGATATATGATGTTCCCCTAATACGAGCCATAATTTTCCACATTGGTTTAGAAAAACCTGGTGGTTTAGAGGTTCCCGGGTCATTGTTACAACTTAAGGACTTCGGGGGTTGACGATACATATAAAGTTCATCGGGGTTGGAATTAGATTTCACTATTTTTATGCCCTTTCCCTTATTATTTTCTTTTGCCTTTTTAAATTCAGTTGGGGTAATTTCTATAACATCATCGGAATTCTCGTCGGAATCCGATTCATCGGAGAATTGGTAATCCTCCCAATATTTTGCTTCCTTGGCGGAAACACCATTGGTCATAATTAACCTTGGTCGGTTGGTTGAGGATTTTCTTTTACTTAACCGTTTTATTATTTCCCCCACCGGTTCTATTTCTTCATCCGGTTCCGATTCTTCTTCCGGTTCCGATTCTTCTTCCGGTTCCGACTCTTCTTCCGGTTCCTCTTCGGGAACTTGTGAATCAGTCCACGAATCATTCCAATTTACATTTGACTCTTCATTATTATTAGGTGAGTCAATGGGACTTGTTCTAGAGGTAGACATCTATCACATAATATCAAACACGTTAAGAGATTAATATATCACATAATATTCACATTTTAAAAATATATAGTTTCCAACAAAATTTGTTAAGCAATCATTTTTCAACTAAACAAGGTCGAAGTCCAGACTCACTAATGCATCCTAACAAACTCGATAAGATACACTAATGCAAAATTCTGGTTCTCTAAGACCAACGCTCGGATACCAACTGAAATGTCCCGTTCTTATTGATTAAAAACGTTCCATATTAATTGATTTCGTTGCGAGGTTTTGACCTCTATATGAGACGTTTTTCAAAGACTGCATTCATTTTTAAAACAAACGATAACCTTTATTTCATAAATAAAGGTTTAAAAAGCTTTACGTAGATTATCAAATAATGATAATCTAAAATATCCTGTTTACACACGACCATTACATAATGGTTTACAATACAAATATGTTACAACAAAATAAGTTTCTTGAATGCAGTTTTTACACAATATCATACAAGCATGGACTCCAAATCTCGTCCTTATTTAAGTATGCGACAGCGGAAGCTCTTAATAATCACCTGAGAATAAACATGCTTAAAACGTCAACAAGAAATGTTGGTGAGTTATCGGTTTAACCTATATATATCAAATCATAGTAATAGACCACAAGATTTCATATTTCAATACACATCCCATACATAGAGATAAAAATCATTCATATGGTGAACACCTGGTAACCGACATTAACAAGATGCATATATAAGAATATCCCCATCATTCCGGGACACCCTTCGGATATGATATAAATTTCGAAGTACTAAAGCATCCGGTACTTTGGATGGGGTTTGTTAAGCCCAATAGATCTATCTTTAGGATTCGCGTCAATTAGGGTGTTTGTTCCCTAATTCTTAGATTACCAGACTTAATAAAAAGGGGCATATTCGATTTCGATAATTCAACCATAGAATGTAGTTTCACGTACTTGTGTCTATTTTGTAAATCATTTATAAAACCTGCATGTATTCTCATCCTAAAAATATTAGATTTTAAAAGTGGGACTATAACTCACTTTCACAGATTTTTACTTCGTCGGGAAGTAAGACTTGGCCACTGGTTGATTCACGAACCTATAACAATATATACATATATATCAAAGTATGTTCAAAATATATTTACAACACTTTTAATATATTTTGATGTTTTTAAGTTTATTAAGTCAGCTGTCCTCGTTAGTAACCTACAACTAGTTGTCCACAATTAGATGTACAGAAATAAATCGACAAATATTATCTTGAATCAATCCACGACCCAGTGTATACGTATCTCAGTATTGATCACAACTCAAACTATATATATTTTGGAATCAACCTCAACCCTGTATAGCTAACTCCAACATTCACATATAGAGTGTCTATGGTTGTTCCGAAATATATATAGATGTGTCGACATGATAGGTCGAAACATTGTATACGTGTCTATGGTATCTCAAGATTACATAATATACAATACAAGTTGATTAAGTTATGGTTGGAATAGATTTGTTACCAATTTTCACGTAGCTAAAATGAGAAAAATTATCCAATCTTGTTTTACCCATAACTTCTTCATTTTAAATCCGTTTTGAGTGAATCAAATTGCTATGGTTTCATATTGAACTCTATTTTATGAATCTAAACAGAAAAAGTATAGGTTTATAGTCGAAAAAATAAGTTACAAGTCGTTTTTGTAAAGGTAGTCATTTTAGTCGAAAGAACGACGTCTAGATGACCATTTTAGAAAACATACTTCCACTTTGAGTTTAACCATAATTTTTGGATATAGTTTCATGTTCATAATAAAAATCATTTTCTCAGAATAACAACTCTTAAATCAAAGTTTATCATAGTTTTTAATTAACTAACCCAAAACAGCCCGCGGTGTTACTACGACGGCGTAAATCCGGTTTTACGGTGTTTTTCGTGTTTCCAGGTTTTAAATCATTAAGTTAGCATATCATATAGATATAGAACATGTGTTTAGTTGATTTTAAAAGTCAAGTTAGAAGGATTAACTTTTGTTTGCGAACAAGTTTAGAATTAACTAAACTATGTTCTAGTGATTACAAGTTTAAACCTTCGAATAAGATAGCTTTATATGTATGAATCGAATGATGTTATGAACATCATTACTACCTTAAGTTCCTTGGATAAACCTACTGGAAAAGAGAAAAATGGATCTAGCTTCAACGGATCCTTGGATGGCTCGAAGTTCTTGAAGCAGAATCATGACACGAAAACAAGTTCAAGTAAGATCATCACTTGAAATAAGATTGTTATAGTTATAGAAATTGAACCAAAGTTTGAATATGATTATTACCTTGTATTATAATGATAACCTACTGTAAGAAACAAAGATTTCTTGAGGTTGGATGATCACCTTACAAGATTGGAAGTGAGCTAGCAAACTTGAAAGTATTCTTGATTTTATGAAACTAGAACTTTTGGAATTTATGAAGAACACTTAGAACTTGAAGATAGAACTTGAGAGAGATCAATTAGATGAAGAAAATTGAAGAATGAAAGTGTTTGTAGGTGTTTTTGATCGTTGGTGTATGGATTAGATATAAAGGATATGTAATTTTGTTTTCATGTAAATAAGTCATGAATGATTACTCATATTTTTGTAATTTTATGAGATATTTCATGCTAGTTGCCAAATGATGGTTCCCACATGTGTTAGGTGACTCACATTGGCTGCTAAGAGCTGATCATTGGAGTGTATATACCAATAGTACATACATCTAAAAGCTGTGTATTGTACGAGTACGAATACGGGTGCATACGAGTAGAATTGTTGATGAAACTGAACGAGGATGTAATTGTAAGCATTTTTGTTAAGTAGAAGTATTTTGATAAGTGTCTTGAAGTCTTTCAAAAGTGTATGAATACATATTAAAACACTACATGTATATACATTTTAACTGAGTCGTTAAGTCATCGTTAGTCGTTACATGTAAATGTTGTTATGAAACCTTTAGGTTAACGATCTTGTTAAATGTTGTTAACCCAATGTTTATAATATCAAAAGAGATTTTAAATTATTATATTATCATGATATTATGATGTACGAATATCTCTTAATATAATATATATACATTAAATGTCGTTACAACGATAATCGTTACATATATGTCTCGTTTCAAAATCATTAAGTTAGTAGTCTTGTTTTTACATATGTAGTTCATTGTTAATATACTTAATGATATGTTTACTTATAATAATATCATGTTAACTATATATATAACCATATATATATCATCATATAGTTTTTACAAGTTTTAACGTTCGTGAATCACCGGTCAACTTGGGTGGTCAATTGTCTATATGAAACCTATTTCAATTAATCAAGTCTTAACAAGTTTGATTGCTTAATCATGTTGGAAACATTTAATCATGTAAATATCAATCTCAATTAATATATATAAACATGGAAAAGTTCGGGTCACTACATTAAGGGTCATCATCATTCATCATTAAACAAAAGGTGTAAAGTAAGTTTCGTTCTAGAAAAGAGTTTAAAACAAAGGCTGATTTGGATCAGTCACCACGGCCTCAATACCTACTGAAATAAGGTGAGACCAGTGGCCATGGCTCCGTATATGAGTCCTTTAGTTGTGGTAAAAATCCCAGAAGCAAACTCATCTTCGTTTGACCGTGGCGACGGTCTAAGTGCGAGTAGGTCAGAATTTTCAGCACAACGTTAAAAGGACATAGTGACGATCGGAGGGCCATAAATCCTAAACCGTAAATCGGATTAAGATGAGTCCTAAATGAAAAGTTATCTAATCGAACAGAGATATCTGAAAATCATCATTACAGTATCCCCGGTCGTATAGGTAATACACAGAAATAGTAAAACAGTAGGTTCCGGTGGTTCTTGGTACTCGATGTTTATCACGGTTCTCATCCTTGATGCATATAGCTTCAAGTGTACAACTCATTGATATGTTTGCATCATCTTGACCAAGGTTTCACCATCATAACACTTGTATAAGTCCAAGACATGTATCACAACTCATTTAAGTGTTGCAAGTGTTTTGATGAACCAAAGTTACATCAAAGTCTTAGATCCGACACATACATGAACTATAAAAGTAATATTAACCAAGTTTTGACTATTATGACACAAGTGTAAGTCTAAGACATGTAGAAAAACTCACTTAAGAGTTGTATGAAGTTTAATGAACCAAAGTTACATCAAGGTCTTAGATCTAACACATACATGAACTTTAAAACTAATATTAAGTTACAACTTGAAAATAAACTTATGAAATCAAGATCTTAAGTTGTATAACATGGTTCTTAGTTAGATCTTGAAGATCCTAGACCCAAAAGTCTAGGTCTAACATAATTGTACAAAGTCATAATTAAAGAAAGTTTACTTACATGTTCTTGAACTTTCAAGTTAACTTTTAGTTCAAGATTAATGAGATCAAAGTTAACTAGTAACACTTGACCATTCAAACCAACAATCATGAATTTAAAGTGCATAATATGAGAAAATAAACTAAGTAAACAAATAATAAGTTCATGGGTTTGCCAAAGCTTGATCTTTAAGGAAAGTAAACTTTAAATTTACAATCATGATTCACAAGTAAGATTTTACAACCATGAACTTATGATCTTTTAACATATTAAATGTAGAGCATAACTAGAAAGTTTAAGCTCTTGTATGTTCTTGTAAATACAAGATAAATGAAGAACAAACTAGCAAGTTTGATTCTTGATAATTATAAAGTAACAACAACAACTAGTAAGTAACAACAATCAAAGACAAGTAACAACAACTAAAGAATGATGATGATGAAGGGTTGTTTGATTCGGTTTTTAAGCCAAGAAAAGAGGAAGAAGTGTTCATGATACTTACAATATTTGAGAGAGAAAAGAGAGAAAAAAGTTGAGAGAATTTAGAAGCAAGTAGTGTATGTTTGAAAGTGAAATGAAGTAGTGAGTGAAGTAATAAGAAAATTGAAACAAAAACCCTCTTGTGCACCATCTAGGCCGACGGCCTGCAGCAAAAAAAGGGGGAGGGATATACTCACAAGTTACTTGCATGTTAAAGTCTCAAAAAGTTGGTTACAAGGGTGCATGGTGTTGGAAGATGGTGTAACTAAAAGAGTAACTAGATTCTTTCACACTTAATCAATTTAGTTAAGTCCAAGTATGATACATGCATTTAGAGATGGGCTAAATAAGTCCATTAATATGGGTAGGGTGGGCTTCTAAGCCCATGTACAATTAAAAAGTCCAAGTATGTATGTAATTAACAAGTTAATCCAATTAAAGCCCAAGTAATTAACTAGTAACCATAGTTAATCAAAAATGATTAATAAAACTTAATCATGAATGTAAATAATACTTGAAAATATTATTCGTTAAAAGTTCATGTGTCACAAAGATGTGTCGGGCAATTAAAAGTCAAGTATGGGAACAAGTAAATGTATAACAATACATTCATTAAAATACAAGTATTAATAATAACCATTATTAATTAAACGTTGGGAAAACCAGGGTCGTTACATATCCCGCCCATCGTGTCCGATCGAGTGTATATGGTTATTTATAGATACTTCAAATTGTAAATCTCTTTATTATATTAACGAATTATCATTCAGTTAAACAAATATAAAGCCCATTAATAGTCCATAGTCCAATTTCCACAAGTGTCGATCTTTTGTCCAAACCCCAATTATGGTACAAAGCCCAATAACCCCATCTTTAATATTTAGTCCAACATCATGATTAATTTGATTTAAATAAGCATAATAATAACTTAGCTACGAGACAATTAATTTAAAAAGGTTGAACATAACTTACAATGAGTATTAATCGCGTAGCGTTACACGGACAGAATTTTGACTTACAAACTTAAAACATTCGCCACTATAACCTTATTATTATTAACTTAATATTAAAATTAAAATTATAAAATAAATATAAATATATATCGAGAGAGTAAGAGATAGAAAAAGATGTACATAACTAGTCCGAAAAACTGACTTTTTATAGAACCTGGCCAGCTACAGTAACTCATGCGAGTGCATGAGTTTTGTGCCTTCTGGCCATGCGATCGCATGGCCAGCTGTTCCAGCTCACATTGAGTTTTAAACGTGGGATGCGCGTATTTATTTAATATATAATATAATATATATAAATTTATATAATTAATTATATATTATATTATATTCTTGTTCATTGTTGACTTGTAATTTTAGCTCCGTTGCGTCACGCGTTGATAGTTGGTTCATGTCCCGGTTCTGGATTTTCGAACGTCCTTTCGTACGCGGAGATATCTTGTATTTTGCGTTTCGCTGCTCGTACTCTTGTAATTTTTAGACGTTTCTCATCAATAATTTGAACCACTTGGATTATACTTTGTACTTTTTAGCTTTTTGATCATTTGCATCTTCAAATCGTCATTTTCTTCTTTTGTCTTCGCACTTATTTATTTAAACGAATATTACATAAAAATAGAACAATTACAACTAAAAGCTTTACATATTGGAAGGATATTGTGCCTAAATATATGTTCATTTGGAGCACTATCAGTGTTCATAGCAAAATTTGTATTCGTATTGATGTTTCAATTCAAATTGACGATCCAGAAGTTTCTAGGAACGTTTTACCACCTATTTCATGTTATAAGATTTTTCTAAAACAAGCTAGAATTCGAATTTTGATCTTGAGTTCATACCAAATTTTTTTTTGTCTGTTTTAGTTTAATTTTATTTCATTCTTTGGTTATGATTAATCAAATAAATCACTTGTTATTCAGTGTCGTTTACATATTTTAAAACGAACGTGAATTATCTGTTATGATTTCAAATTATTTTAAATTGATAATGGTGTTCATCGTGTTCATTAAGCTGCTACTACTTCTTTTATTTATTTATTTTTCCTATTTTAATCAACTCATTCAGTTACAAATCGTTCTGTAATCAATTTCAAATCCTAAAAACAAATAAGTAAGTCGTTGATAACATGGGGTGATCCCTGGTCGATTTTGGTTGGGAGAAGAACAGGAAATAGGAAATAAAAGAGATACGGTTTATAAATTAATTGGAAGGGTTTAAATCAGATAAACGGGCAACAGCCCAGATGGTTTAGGGTAGTGACGGGTATTCGAGAGGTCGGGGGTTCGAGTCTCCACGACAATTTTTTTTTTAAAAAGCTTCCTTTGAGGTAGTTATTTAATTTCCTTATTACTTTTATTATTATTATTATTATCATTTTTATTTATTATTATTATTATTATTATTATTATTATTATTATTATTATTATTATTATTATTATTATTATTATTATTATTATTATTATTATTATTATTATTATTATCATTATCTTTATTATTGTTATTACTAATGTTGTTACTAGTATTTTTATTATTAAAAGTATTACTAGTAATACTAGTATCTATAACTTATAATAATACGTATTGATTTGCCACGTGTCTACCTAATACCTATTACCTACCCCCTATTCCACTAATGCCTCACAGTCTGACATCTGTCCACAATTCATTGGCCAAACTTTTTAACAATTAAAAAAAAAATGGTTCGAACGTCACTTGCTTCTTCCCCATTCATTCATTCCTTCCATACTCTCTATCCCTAAAAATCAATTAGGGTTTTCATTTAATAACACTAAATCATCCACCAAAATAACAACATCTGCCACCAAATAATCCCGGATTTACTAAGTGGTTGCAGGATTAGGTTTTCTCGCATACGACCTCAATCAAATACCTATTTCAATACGTTCGAAATCGAAAATCAAATGACTAACGGATTGAAGATTTGTTCAAGATGTGTGGTCCTACACAATTGAAACTAGGTATTTCAAACTGTATCTTTCTAATTCGAATGATGCAACATGTCCAATTGTAATTTGTTAATTATATTCAATAATTTATGTATGGTTATGGTCCCGCTTGAATTATAATATACTGCATCATAAATCGTCTATGAGACTTTTGAACTATTTGAACTAATTGCTGCTCATGTGCCATTGTAGGAACCTGTGAAGGTAAATGATTAATTGTAGCAACTTCCTTTAGTATTCGATTATGATAACGTGCTATATGATTTTTATATTAAGCGGATTATATATAATACCATAAAAACATGGGGCACATAAAAAGATGTTTGTGTAAATGTATATGTACATGTTTATGTAGGGTCTAAAGTTGTATATGTAGCTATGCTCGATCACAACAATGATATGGTATCGTCACTAGACTTTGATGATTTTCCGGATTTCAGTAACTTCACGTCAACCCACGATTCGAATTCTTCCGATTTAATCTGTCTTAAGAGCCATCTAAAGGCAAAGTAGGCTCACGTTCATCTAAAGGAAAATAATTTTTTTAGCTCAAAGGTATATACATTACTTATTCTTCTTTGTACGTCGTCGCATACTTTGAAATTGTACACATTTAAGTTATATGATTTTGATAATTGAATTGATCATTTTGTATTTTGGAAGATTTGAAGAACATTTTAACTTGTATAAGTCAAACTGATGGTTGTTTCTGTCAAAAATGGAATTCTCTGTTTTTTGTTGGTATTGATATGTTAGAAGATCTTGGTTATCACTTTGGAGAAGATGTTTGAAGAGTCTTAGAATAATTTTGCTGTTTTTTGATGTTTTGAAGGTCAGTTTGACTTTTATAAGTCAACGATGGAACCTGTTGCTGAACTTCATTGCATGGAATCAAGACTGGAATAACAATCATCCAATTTAACTCAGACAATATCAGCTTGGCGGTTGAATTGTGCTTGGAAAGTTTGTGAGTAATTTTTTCCCTTATTTGTTAACTGATGATACTGTTTGGATAAAAGTTGTGTTTTATCTCCAAGGGACATATAGGTAATTATCTATAATAGATTTTGGCTAAAAAAAATTGCCGGTCAAACTCATTCCTAATCATTATAAACATATATGTTGCATCAATTATTTAATACTGCTATTAGTCATTTATTTAATACTGTATCAATAATATGGGTCAAGTTCATTCCAAATCATTACTAACATATATAATACTACTATCAGTTGTGAATGTCTAAGAATCTAAACAAAATTCGTCCGAAGTTTTTATTATAGTTATAGTTTTACAAGAATCTAAACAAAATTCGTCCCAAGTTTTATTACTCATTCCACCTCAGTCACCCATTTTTGGTCAACATCCGAGTACTCCCGTAGATGCCGAGTACTCCCCAAAAAGTGCTGACCAAGTACTCTCTGAGTCGCGAGTTCTAAAACCTTTAATTAACTTTATTATCTACATCTTATCAATAATTTTACACTATTATGTGATTTTAGGTTCCACAAGTTATAGATACATTATGGAAACTTTAGACAAGGGACATGCTGCCTGCAGTTTGGTTTAGATTTAGCAGAAAAGGCTGTGACGTTGAAGTTAAATATCTGGAAGACTGCAAGTTATTAGGCAAGTGTGAGATGAGTGAAGTTGATATGGCCTTAAAACAATTTTGAATCAAGTATCCCGACGCTGTTCAGGAATCAGCTGTAAAGAGGATACTTCGAGGGGTTGCAGCTCATCATGCTGTTTTTTTACCTCTTTGGAAATCGTTTATCGAAGAGTTATTTTCAAGAGGGTTGGTTAAAGTTGTTTTTGCTACTGAAACACTTGCTGCAGGTATCAACATGCCTGCACGAATGGCCGTTATTTCGCCACTTAGTAAAGGGAGTGAAAGTGGACGGGTTAACTTGAGCCTGAATGAGTTCCTTCAAATGGCGGGTCGGGCTGGACGTAGAGGTATATATAGATAGTAAGGGTCTGTCAAATCTTCTACAATCAAAGCTGGTAAACATACATGTGCTGTACACTGACTGATCATGTAAGTTTATCATCTACCTTTTTAATTATCAACAGTTGGTAAACAACACATTTTAGGGTATTTCCATTAATGCCACTAAGTCACTAACAATATGCATTATATCCAATTAAAGAAACAATAAAATACCATAGTAATACTTACTACTGTACATGATCATTTTGTTTATATGGAATTAAATTTTTCAACGAACGTCCCTGTTCTATTCTGGATTATGCTTTTTTTGGTAGTTTTATTAATTTATGGTTCTACTGTATGTCATTTATGATGAATTGGGTGTCTATTTTGTTTTTTATGGGACCAGACTTCGTAAGTAATTAATCTCCTAAAAATTATTTTAATCAGGTATGTGTATTACATTCGTTTAATAGTGGCAAAATGGGCAGGTTGGATGTTTTGGTTAACGAGTCAAAATAAGTACTTTCTCTACAAGGTGTTTGGTTTGAGTCGACTCATAACACATTTGTGTTGTTCGTAAAAATTATCAGTTGCATAAAATTGTTGAGCGTATAGAAGTGCATCAGTTTGCCCAGTTCGACTTATTTACTAAAATGCATCAAGTTTTGGTCATATTCATCTCTAAATGGGTTACATCACTCTATTCCACCCGTTTTGCCATGTTTACCAGTCACATTTATCTTCTCATTCAGCATTTGGAACAATAAAATCGGAAAAGTGTTGTATCAAAACTTGTGATATATAATGGTATTATTGGTATTTTGATACAACATTTTACGTTTCGATTTAGTTTAATTATAAGTCCCACGTACAACACACGGGCTCTTAGTCTTTTGATCTTTGAACCTCATGAAGATAGAAACCACTTGGTTGTAGTGGTAACCTTAAGTTACGAGCCTAACGAATGAGACAAAATTTGTGGACAATTGAGATTCATCAATTCCAGATCATTTTAAATTGCAATTTATGGTATATCCATATGTTACACATGTGATAAAAGACGTTCGATTGCGTACTTTATGTATAACGCATACAATCTGTAACAACATTAACGTATTAGTATACTAATTTATTAAGTCACTGTGCAACGCACAGGATCTAAAACCTATACATATATATTTAGTTAATGTATATCATTAACAATGTAGATGTTAAATGCATTAGTAAACATAATTTTATTTCGTAATTCCGAGTTTTAAAGCAACCGTGCAACGCACGGGCTATTAAAGCTAGTTATCATTATAATTATTAGTATTATCATTATAATTATTATCATAAGTATCATCATTATTATTATGATTATCATTATTATAATCATTATTATGAAAAACAATACAACCTATTATTATTATCATTAATATTATTATTGTTAAAAACTATTATCATTATAATCATTATCACTTTGTTAACATGAAAACTAATATAGCTATTATTATTAATTTTACCAATATCATTATTTTTAAAATTAGTATGATTATGAAAATAAAGATTTTAAAAATAAATATACCGTTTTCAGGAAAATTATAAATGAAATATTATTATTATTATTATCACTGATCATTATCAATATTATTATAAATAGATATTCGTATATAAAATTTCATTTCCATAATATTAGTAATACATATCACTATATATTTTTTATGATACTAATTAAGTTATAAAAGATATCAATTGATATATTTCTATATAAAAACCCTAGTATAAATTTTTATTTATAATCTGTTATAAAGAAAGAAAAATATTAGTATATAATATATATAAATTAAATATATTAAATTTAACTAAATAACATATAATATAACAAGCATATTATTAATAATAATATATATAAACTTGTTCGATTACAATTACGTGTGTTAATATATATACAAATGATATAGGTTCTGAATCCAAGGCCAACCTTGCACTTGTTCAAAGCCATCATATGTATTTCTACTACGAAATACAGTATTGTGAGTTTCATTTGCTCCCTTTTTAAATTCTCTTGCAATATATATTTTTGGGACTGAGAATACAAGCGTTGCTTTTATAAATGTTTTACGAAATAGACACAAGTAATCGAAACTACATTCTATGGTTGGATTGTCGAATTGAATATCACCCTTTTTAGTCTGGTAATATAAGAATTAGGGAACAAACACCCTAATTGACTCAAATCCTAAAGATAGATCTATTGGGCCTAACAAACCCCATCCGGGTTACGAATGCTTTATTACTTCGATTTTATCATGTCCGATGAGAGTCCCGGAATGATGGGGATATTCTAGACGTTTTTTGTTAATGTCGATTACCAGGTGTTCACCATATGAATGATTTTTATCTCTATGCAGTTTTAGCGAAATGCCTGATATGAGATGATGTTTAGGAAAAATGGAAATGAAAATCTTGTGGTCTATTAAAATTATGAAAATAATCGATTATGATAAACTAATAAACTCACCAACCTTTTGGTTGACACTTGAAAGCATGTTTATTCTCATGTTTGAAAAAAATCTTCCGCTGTGCATTTACTCATTTTAGAGATATTACTGGGAGTCATTCATGGCATATTTCAAAAGATGTTGCATTCGAGTCATTGAGTTCAACATGATTATTATTAAGTCATTTATAGTTTGGATATATTATGAAATGGTATGCATGCCTGTCAACTTTCGATGAAATGAAAGTTTGTATTTTAAAAACGATTGCAATGTTTGTAAAATGTATCAATTAGAGGTCAAATACCTAGAAATGAAATCATATGTTATTGTATTCGTCCTTATGGATTAGGACGGGTCATCTCAGGTCAAGACTTAGTTAGTCACATTAATGCATTTGGTTCAATCCTAAATACTAGTCAATATGTCATTAACTTCTTAGTTTCAATTAATTACAAGTCGTATTCATTTCAAAATTAAGTAGAGATTAATTGAATGATGTCTTTCTAAGATAATCACTAAGTGTGTAAAGACATCAATGTTAAGTCATACATGGATAAGTAATCACAACTTGTTACTTAGACAAGACCAAAGAGACAATTGACCATTATTCTTTTGTGAGCCATTTTACACTTAGTTTATTGGAGTAGACTAGTTACTTAAATCCTAGTATTCTAACTAGTAAGCACATAGCAAGCATATTAATCAAGTAGGCAAATTGATGAGTATTAAACATATTAACAATTAGCAAGTAATACTCACACATAGCAAGATATAGTTATTCTAAAATCAATCATATAGATATTTGCACAACATTATAGTTTAAGCTTTTAGCAAGCTTACTTGCAATATAACATATTGCATGATTAATGTGTAAGCACACATTAATGTCCAACACATGCACAAGGGAAGAGAAATCTCTAGTTGGACTTGGTGACCATCCTAAATGTATCTAAGTGTATTTTAGGATTACAAGTCTTTACTAGTTACACTTGAAAGCATTTTTCTTCATTTAGCCTTAATTAATCACTAAGTCATATTTAATTGAAATTAATATTCTAGTGACATTAGCTTAAGTGTGTTGGTACTTGGTGATCATACTAAAGATATCTAGATAAGTTTTAAGATCAAAAGTTATTGATTAACACTTATGTGTTATGCCTAATCATGGTTAATTTGTCATTAAGATGTAATTAAGCGCAATTAACCAAGATTAGTGTTTTTATGACCGAGACTCAACTGAGTATGGAAAGGACATCTATTCTAAGCGTGTTGAACAAGGTTTCATGAATTATAGATGTCGGGAACTAGTCAAACTAAATTTGGTCAAAAATGGTGACAGAGAAAACTGC
This sequence comes from Rutidosis leptorrhynchoides, assembly GCF_046630445.1. NCBI lineage: Eukaryota > Viridiplantae > Streptophyta > Magnoliopsida > Asterales > Asteraceae > Rutidosis > Rutidosis leptorrhynchoides. The sequence goes on from NC_092341.1 coordinate 225,442,651, forward strand.
GGTCGCACTACGGTTGATCGTGGTGGCGACCGTGCAACTTGTTTTCACAAAACTGCATTGCAATTCAGTTTGGGCTTCTACGGCTGGGTATGCGGCCGACCGTACTTCGACCGTGTACTTTACTGACATTTATTTTCATTCTTTAAGTTTTGTTTGACTTGGTCATTTGCAAGATCAAGTATGGATTAGTGACCTTGTTTGTTTTATGTTAAGATGTCGATCATCACTTATGCGTATGTATGTGTCATCATCAAAATATATTCTTTGGTTAAGCATCATACTTAACTTAGCCGATTAGTCCATTAATCAACATTCAACCAACTTTCTCCCCCTTTTTGATGATGACAAACATACAAGTGATGAGGGACATTTTGCTATAAATATGCAAGTGTTAACAATCACTTGTATCCATCTTTCTCCCCCTTTTATCGAAGAAAAAAAGTTTAGCTCCCCCTAGAACTATGCTCGCCCTTAGAGCAAAGCTCCCCCTTAAATTGTGCATGATAGAAAATATTTATTAAAACATAACAAGCACACATTTTATTCATAGCTAACACGAAACATATGTATGCATATATGAAATTATGCATGGTAAGTACATCATAGAGCAACCACATTCATGATATAGGTAGGCATTCTTCAAATTTCCTTGGCCTATTTCTTGCGGTGAATGTAGTGATGAGTGTCTCTTATGATTCCTTCAAGCTTGTTCAGATGTCGTCCAATTTTTAGAATATTCTCGTGAATGACTCTGCTTTGTCCCAAGTTTGAAAGAAGGCTGAAATTTGGAGGGTTGTCAAGAGAAGGTTTAATGAATGGTCTAGTTGATGCTCTGCATATTGGATATGACGAAACTTGAGTAGCATAGTGAAAGGTGGTTGTTAACTTGAGGTGAGCAAAAAAGTTTAGTCAAATGAAGACCATAAGGTAGTTTTAAGAAAGGTTCTTGGGTTGCCTATTGCATTCTTGATTCCATGAGAAATGCAATGTTTACCTTAAGTGAGTGTATAAGACACCACAGAAGAGTAACCTCATTTGCATTCATTTTCCAAAGTATTTTACCTTTTCCATATACATTTGTGGAGATGATCTATTGCCATAGATCAAATGTTGAAGCAAGGTGATGCACTAGGAAACCTTCCTTGTTGACGGACTCAAATTTGAGTGGTCTTTCACTCATTGTTTCAAGAACACAGTCTTTTTCTAGCCATTCTGGAAACTCATCAAATGAGTTTGGGTTAAGAAAGAATTTGATTCCGTTACTTGGAACATCCATGATGTTTCCAAATTCTTCAAGTGTCAAGGAATAGCTTTTGCCATAGAGAGTGAATGATATCTTCATATCATCATGGAATTGGAAATTTGCATAGAAATCATTCACATGGAGAGGGTATAGAGGTCCTCGGAGATTGAGAAAGGCATTCCAATTCTCGCTAGAGAAGTTGGCAAGCGAATAATTTGAAAGTTGATGTGTTGACACTTCTCTTCCTTCTGCAATGGGTCTCATGACTAGATTAAAAGTGATGGATTTTTGAAGGTTAGTGATGATGGGTATGAGTTTAGTTGAATGCACTAGTTTTTATAGAGGTTTACTAGGCATAACCTTTACTTCATTGAATACTCATAAGTGGGATAGGTTAGATGAATAAAGTCTTTTGATTGACATGTCAATTCTCCTTTGAGACTTTATTGAATTTTTGATGTTATTGGGCAGAATAGGACAAACGTTTGTCAGTCCATTTACGGCTTACCCTACGGTCGACCGTGAGTTCAGCCGTGTGTGACTTTATCAGTTTTGTTTGGACTTTTCGCATAATCAACTAATTGCATGTAATAAACACATATAAAAACTTATTAAACATAAATACTATTTTTTTAAACATTATTATCTTAAACATTCAACCATAGCACAGTTTCATAAGAACTTATTAGAATTCATCGCTCAAATCATCATCTTCTTCATTTCCTGACCTACAGGTCAAGCTTCTGGTCACTCCCTTTAGCAATTTCTTCACTTTTGATTCTTTCTTCAAACTTTTAATTTGAGTCTAATAGATTTTGTCCATTTTGGCGTTAATCCTAAGATCTCTCACTGATTCATCCCTTTCTTCATCTTCACTGTCTGATATCTCAATAGCTCCTCTGCTAGTTCCTTCCTCACTAGTAGTCCTTTTTCGTTTGGAGGTTGATCCTCATGTTGCCTTTGGTGGTAAGATTGGTTTGTGAGTAAGAGGAAGAGAGTCATCACTTGACATTTTGAGGTGCCTGAACAATTTATTGAGATGCATTCCATAGGGTAGTCCTCGAGTTGTTTCGGTGATTGTTCCACTCATTTTGGTTGCCATCAGATAGGCTAAATTTGCTTCGATGCCATGTTCCAAGCACCACACGAGAGCAAATTGAGTGGCATGGATGTTGTAATGATTTCTTGATTTGTAGTAAATATTGTAGTCAATCACATTATTCCAGACCTCATACTCAGAGGAGAGATGTCTTCCCAGTACTTCAGATCTTTCGATTTTATCTCGAGGAGCACTTTCTTTGCACAGTGTATGGATAAAGCTTGGAAGATGCGCCAGTCCATGATTTGAACTGAAAAATTCTTCACCGTCAGTTGGAACTTGAAGAATGCTCCCAAAGTCCTTGAGAGAGTAGCAATAGTTCGTTCCTTAAAGATTGAAGTAAACTTTGTTATTCACAAAGTTGAAGTTTGCATAGAAATCTTGAACAAGAGATGGGTAAATGGGACCATCAAGAGTAAGAAATGCTTCCCATTTAAGAGTTTTGAATTGTCTCATGAGTTCAGGCATTTGATTGTAGACAACTCTTCTTCCTTCAGTGATGTGTCGGTCAGAGAGAAATTCAATGTTGTAGTTAATTCTTTCTGTTGTATCTGATGGTGGATCGTGTCATGACTTGGAAAATTTCGACTAATTTTAAACCAAACTCTCGATACGATTTAATATTTTTGACACGATAAGCAAAGTCTGTTAGGTTGAGTCTCAAAAATTTTGAACTGTTTCATGTATCCAATTGACTTTCGACTGTTTCCGACGATTCACGAACAATTAATTGTAAATAGATATGTGTGATATATATATATAAATAATAATTTGAAATATAATTTGAAGTATTACATGTTGTTGTTATTAAAAATTAATAAAATAAAAATAGGATATTATAATAATTATTATTTAAAATATATCTATATATGTAAATAAAGTGTATTAAAAATAAATATTAAATGATTGTAATACTTGTTTCATGTTCCGATTGATTTTAAGCAAGTTAAATTCAAACTTATGTAATTTTAAAATAAACGGTGATACGAAAATGAGTTCTATAAATTTTAGACTTATTAAAAATGTATTTAGGAACTATTTGTTAAATTTTAAAACTTTTCATATTTTACTTGGGGTTGGGAGGGAATAATTAATGTAATTTTTATTTAATAGTTAATGATCGAATTCTATACCATAATGACCAAAATAAATAAATATAGTTAATTTAAAAATATGGAATTTTTCTGAGGACTTTTATCCTCCACTGATTATCAACGAAGTACGAAATAATATCCCAATGAAAGTGTCGGCAGTATAGTCTTTGAGATCACATGTTTTTAATTGCTTGATATGTTACAATTATTATTATATTATTAACTTATAATTTATTTTATATATATATATATATATATATATATATATATATATATATATATATATATATATATATATATATATATATATGTATATATATATGTATGTATATATATATATATGTATATATATATGTATATATATATATATGTATATATATATATGTATATATATATATATGTATATATATATATATATATATATATATATATATATATATATATATATATATATGTGTGTATATATATATATAGCACACATATATGTGATCAAACCACTCCACTCCATCATCATCTCAACCGGAGACCACCCACCACCGGAGCACCTTCCACCACAATCACGTCCACCATCTACAACCATAACCACCATCATTCACCACCTTAAACTTCACCACCTTCTTGAATCATACATCACCACCGTTCCATTTTGATCACCACCACCACCCATTTTTTTCAAACGAGACCACAACACCACCAATCCCTATAGTTTCTGTGTTAACCCAAGAACCGACGACACCATCTACGCCACCCTACAACCATCATGGGAGACACCATAAATCATCACGATTATCAAAACCCACTTCAATATTTTTCTGTTTCTAGCAAGTATCCTAAAAACCAACACTTAAACCACCAAATCTTCTATCTGCTTCTATGTTTGATCAGTCGACGACCCACTTCAAACCACCTTCATCACTCTTGTTTACTTCTACTACTACACTTATATATTTTTGTTTCCATTCGATAAATTGCTGCAAACGATTTCTGTTTCTATTTTCTTTCGATCAGACCCAAAGTCAAGACCAAACCCAATTGTAAACAGCTTCAGTTCTTCTATTTTTCTTTCTGTTTTAGTCCCATACGAACACAACTTAACACCATAGCAAACCACCCTCACCACTATTTGCTACTACTCGTCTTTATTGCTTTCTGTTTACTATTCTAATAGAACCCCACATACCACCAATGTAACCTGCAACTGTGAACAAAAATGATGAGTGTGATGATGATTACAGGAAGAATAGTGAAGATGAAACAAAGAAGGTGATAAACGATGTTGACGATTACACGATTATTGTAGTGACTCGAACTTTTCCATGTTTATATATATTAATTGAGATTGATATTTATATGATTAAATGTTTCCAACATGTTAAGCAATCAAACTTGTTAAGACTTGATTAATTGAAATATGTTTCATATAGACAATTGACCACCCAAGTTGACCGGTGATTCACGAACGTTAAAACTTGTAAAAAAACTATATGATGACATATATATGGATATATATATATAGTTAACATGATACTATGATAAGTAAACATATCATTAAGTATATTAACAATGAACTACATATGTAAAAACAAGACTACTAACTTAATGATTTTTAAACGAGACATATATGTAACGATTATCGTTGTAAAGACATTTAATGTATATATATCATATTAAGAGATATTCATACATGATAATATCATGATAATATAATAATTTAAAATCTCATTTGATATTATAAACATTGGGTTAACAACATTTAACAAGATCGTTAACCTAAAGGTTTCAAAACAACACTTACATGTAACGACTAACGATGACTTAACGACTCAGTTAAAATGTATATACATGTAGTGTTTTAATATGTATTTATACACTTTTGAAAGACTTCAATACACTTATCAAAATACTTCTACTTAACAAAAATTCTTACAATTACATCTTCGTTCAGTTTCATCAACAATTCTACTCGTATGCACCCGTATTCGTACTCGTACAATACACAGCTTTTAGATGTATGTACTATTGGTATATACACTCCAATGATCAGCTCTTAGCAGCCCATGTGAGTCACCTAACACATGTGGGAACCATCATTTGGCAACTAGCATGAAATATCTCATAAAATTACAAAAATATGAGTAATCATTCATGACTTATTTACATGAAAACAAAATTACATATCCTTTATATCTAATCCATACACCAACGACCAAAAACACCTACAAACACTTTCATTCTTCAATTTTCTTCATCTAATTGATCTCTCTCAAGTTCTATCTTCAAGTTCTAAGTGTTCTTCATAAATTCCAAAAGTTCTAGTTTCATAAAATCAAGAATACTTTCAAGTTTGTTAGCTCACTTCCAATCTTGTAAGGTGATCATCCAACCTCAAGAAATCTTTGTTTCTTACAGTAGGTTATCATTCTAATACAAGGTAATAATCATATTCAAACTTTGGTTCAATTTCTATAACTATAACAATCTTATTTCAAGTGATGATCTTACTTGAACTTGTTTTCGTGTCATGATTCTGCTTCAAGAACTTCGAGCCATCCAAGGATCCATTGAAGCTAGATCCACTTTTCTCTTTTCCAGTAGGTTTATCCAAGGAACTTAAGGTAGTAGTGATGTTCATAACATCATTCGATTCATACATATAAAGCTATCTTATTCGAAGGTTTAAACTTGTAATCACTAGAACATAGTTTAGTTAATTCTAAACTTGTTCGCAAATAAAAGTTAATCCTTCTAACTTGACTTTTAAAATCAACTAAACACATTTTCTATATCTATATGATATGCTAACTTAATGATTTAAAACCTGGAAACACCAAAAACACCGTAAAACCGGATTTACGCCGTCGTAGTAACACCGCGGGCTGTTTTGGGTTAGTTAATTAAAAACTATGATAAAATTTGATTTAAAAGTTTTTATTATGAGAAAATGATTTTTATTATGAACATGAAACTATATCCAAAAATTATGGTTAAACTCAAAGTGGTAGTATGTTTTCTAAAATGGTCATCTAGACGTCGTTCTTTCGACTGAAATGACTACCTTTACAAAAACGACTTGTAACTTATTTTTTTGACTATAAACCTATACTTTTTCTGTTTAGGTTCATAAAATAGAGTTCAATATGAAACCATAGCAATTTTATTCACTCAAAACGAATTTAAAATGAAGAAGTTATGGGTAAAACAAGATTGGATAATTTTTCTCATTTTAGCTACGTGAAAATTGTTAACAAATCTATTCCAACCATAACTTAATCAACTTGTATTGTATATTATGTAATCTTGAGATACCATAGACACGTATACAATGTTTCGACCTATCATGTCGACACATCTATATATATTTCGGAACAACCATAGACACTCTATATGTGAATGTTGGAGTTAGCTATACAGGGTTGAGGTTGATTCCAAAATATATATAGTTTGAGTTGTGATCAATACTGAGATACGTATACACTGGGTCGTGGATTGATTCAAGATAATATTTATCGATTTATTTCTGTACATCTAACTGTGGACAACTAGTTGTAGGTTACTAATGAGGACAGCTGACTTAATAAACTTAAAACATCAAAATATATTAAAAGTGTTGTAAATATATTTTGAACATACTTTGATATATATGTATATATTGTTATAGGTTCGTGAATCAACCAGTGGCCAAGTCTTACTTCCCGACGAAGTAAAAATCTGTGAAAGTGAGTTATAGTCCCACTTTTAAAATCTAATATTTTTGGGATGAGAATACATGCAGGTTTTATAAATGATTTACAAAATAGACACAAGTACGTGAAACTACATTCTATGGTTGAATTATCGAAATCGAATATGCCCCTTTTTATTAAGTCTGGTAATCTAAGAATTAGGGAACAGACACCCTAATTGACGCGAATCCTAAAGATAGATCTATTGGGCCTAACAAACCCCATCCAAAGTACCGGATGCTTTAGTACTTCGAAATTTATATCATATCCGAAGGGTGTCCCGGAATGATGGGGATATTCTTATATATATGCATCTTGTTAATGTCGGTTACCAGGTGTTCACCATATGAATGATTTTTATCTCTATGTATGGGATGTGTATTGAAATATGAAATCTTGTGGTCTATTATTATGATTTGATATATATAGGTTAAACCTATAACTCACCAACATTTTTGTTGACGTTTTAAGCATGTTTATTCTCAGGTGATTATTAAGAGCTTCCGCTGTCGCATACTTAAATAAGGACGAGATTTGGAGTCCATGCTTGTATGATATTGTGTAAAAACTGCATTCAAGAAACTTATTTTGTTGTAACATATTTTTATTGTAAACCATTATGTAATGGTCGTGTGTAAACAGGATATTTTAGATTATCATTATTTGATAATCTACGTAAAGTTTTTTTTAAAACCTTTATCTATGAAATAAAGGTTATGGTTTGTTTTAAAAATGAATGCAGTCTTTGAAAAACGTCTCATATAGAGGTCAAAACCTCGCAACGAAATCAATTAATATGGAACGTTTTTAATCAATAAGAACGGGACATTTCAGTTGGTATCCGAGCGTTGGTCTTAGAGAACCAGAATTTTGCATTAGTGTGTCTTATCGAGTTTGTTAGGATGCATTAGTGAGTCTGGACTTCGACCGTGTTTACTTGAAAAATGATTGCTTAACAAATTTTGTTGGAAACTATATATTTTTAACATGTGAATATTATGTGATATATTAATCTCTTAAAGCGTTTGATATTATGTGATAGATGTCTACCTCTAGAACAAGTCCCATTGACTCACCTAATAATAATGAAGAGTCAAATATAAATTGGAATGATTCGTGGACTGATTCACAAGTTCCCGAAGAGGAACCGGAAGAAGAGTCGGAACCGGAAGAAGAATCGGAACCGGAAGAAGAATCGGAACCGGATGAAGAAATAGAACCGGTGGGGGAAATAATAAAATGGTCAAGTAAAAGAAAATCCTCAACCAACCGACCAAGGTTAATTATGGTCAATGGTGTTTCCGCCAAGGAAGCAAAATATTGGGAGGATTACCAATTCTCCGATGAATCGGATTCCGACGAGAATTCCGATGATGTTATAGAAATTAACCCAACTGAATTTAAAAAGGTAAAAGAAAATAATAAGGGAAAGGGTATAAAAATAGATAAATCTAATTCCAACCCCGATGAACTTTATATGTATCGTCAACCCCCGAAGTCCTTAAGTTGTAACAATGACCCGGGAACCTCTAAACCACCAGGTTTTTCTAAACCAATGTGGAAAATGACGGCTCGTATTAGGGGAACATCATATATCCCTAGAAACTTGGCAAAACGAACCAAAACCGAAGAAGAAGAAACAAGCGAGTCAGAATAAGATAGTTGTATTCGTGTGGTGTAATATATGTAATATAGTGTGCTTATGCTTTATGATATATGTAAAAATTGCTTGTATTAATAAGTATTTTTTTTATGAATCTAACTCTTGTCTATTTTACAGTATAAAAACACAAAATGGATAGACAACCCAATATTTTAAGAGATCTACCCGGAGACATGATTGATGAAATCTTGTCTAGAGTCGGTCAGAATTCTTCGGCACAACTATTTAAGGCGAGATCAGTTTGTAAGACATTCGAAGAACGTTCCAAGAATGCCTTGGTTTATAAAAGGCTTTCGTTCGAAAGATGGGGGATATCACATTGGGAAATCCATAAGTTACGATGTGTTTACTTTGACGCATATATTGCGAGGAACCCAAATGCTATTTTACGCAATGGGTTAAGAAATTATTTTGACTCAATATATCCGAATATTGGACTTCGTGATTTAGAAAAAGCGGCTAACATGCAACATAAAGAAGCATGCTATGCTTACGGATTAGTAATGTTCGCTTCTCACCAAAGTGAGAACAAGAACATCGGGCTACAACTATTAAACATAACGTTCCCACAAGTGACGGAGTCGGTAATTGGGGTAAGAAATGAGGTTTTTAGATTGTTACGGGATTGTTGGACATTACGTAACCCTCGTCCCTTTGACGACGTTACAACACGCTGTCTTATCAACGGCCATAACGGTTATGTTCCACAATACCAAGGATGGGAAGTAGTCCTAGTAAAACCAGAATGCATGACTTGTTTCTGGACGTATGAATTACGTGTCTTTATTGCCTTTGCTGAACGACTTGTGTACTAGCTAGAATTATCTTCACAACCATCTTGTATCAAATTTATTGTGTGCTATATTTCATGCTATATGTAAAATAAGCGATATTGTAAGTTTGTAAAATATTGTGTAAAAGTTTGAACGCGAAATATTATTATAATCAGTTTTTCATATAGAATTGTAGTAGTTGAATTGTATATTAGCTACTAAGTATGAACTTAACGGGTATGTACTACCCGAATTTAAACTTATAAAACGCTAATATGAAGAAAAAGCTTTTATAAATGAGTTCATATTATGCTACGAAATACTATTAACTACTCTTAATATTCTGTATGATTAACTTGTTCCATTTAACTATTTTGAAGGAAATGGCACCGACTACTCGACACACTGTGAATATGAATGAAGAGGAATTCCGTACTTTTCTAGCTTCAAACATAGCCGCAGTACAGGCTGCGCTACATACCAACAATAACCTTGGATCTAGCAGTACAGGAAATCATGTAGGATGCACCTACAAAGAATTCACTGCCTGCAAACCTTTGGAATTTGATGGAACCGAAGGACCGATCGGATTGAAACGGTGGACCGAGAAGGTCGAATCGGTGTTTGCCATAAGTAAGTGTACTGAAGAGGACAAAGTGAAGTACGCTACGCATACCTTCACAGGTTCTGCGTTAACATGGTGGAATACCTATCTAGAGCAAGTGGGACAAGACGATGCGTACGCACTACCGTGGTCAGCATTCAAGCACTTGATGAACGAGAAGTACCGTCCCAGAACCGAGGTCAATAAGCTCAAGACAGAACTTAGAGGGTTACGAACCCAAGGATTTGATATTACCACGTATTAAAGACGATTCACAGAATTGTGCCTATTGTGTCCGGGAGCATTCGAAGATGAGGAAGAGAAGATCGACGCGTTTGTGAAAGGATTACCGGAAAGAATCCAAGAAGATATAAGTTCACACGAGCCCGCCTCCATACAACAGGCATGTAGAATGGCTCACAAACTAGTGAACCAGATTGAAAAAAGAATTAAAGAACAGACTGCTGAAGAGGCCAATGTGAAGCAAGTCAAAAGAAAGTGGGAGGAAAACGATGATAAGAATCACCAATACAACAACAACAGCAATTACAACAATAATCGCAACAATTATCCCAATAATCGCAACATCAATCGCAACTACAACAAACGGCCCAACAACAACAACAACAACAGCAACTACAACAATCCTCCTAACAACAATAATAACCGCAACAACAACAACAATCAGAAGCAGCTATGCCAAAGGTGTGAAAAGTATCACTCGGGGTTCTGCACCAAATTTTGCAACAAGTGTAAAAGAAATGGTCATAGCGCGGTGAAGTGTGAGGTCTACGGACCAGGAGTTAATAGAACGAAAGGAACAAATGGTGTCGGAACGAGTAATGGCGGAGCAAGTAGTGTCGGAGCAAGTTATGCCAATGTAGTTTGTTATAAATGTGGAAAACCGGGCCACATTATTAGAAATTGCCCGAACCAGGAGAACACGAATGGACAAGGCCGCGGAAGAGTTTTCAATATTAATGCGGCAGAGGCACAGGAAGACCCGGAGCTTGTTACGGGTACGTTTCTTATTGACAATAAATCTCTTACGTTTTATTTGATTCGGGTGCGGATAGAAGCTATATGAGTAAAGATTTTTGTGCTAAATTAAGTTGTCCATTGACACCTTTGGATAGTAAATTTTTACTCGAATTAGCAAATGGTAAATTAATTTCAGCAGATAATATATGTCGGAATCGAGAAATTAAACTGGTTAGCGAAACATTTAAGATTGATTTGATACCAGTAGAGTTAGGGAGTTTTGATGTGATAATCGGTATGGACTGGTTGAAAGAAGTGAAAGCAGAGATCGTTTGTTACAAAAATGCAATTCGCATTATACGAGAAAAAGGAAAACCCTTAATGGTGTACGGACAAAAGGGCAACATGAAGCTACATCTTATTAGTAATTTGAAGGCACAAAAACTAATAAGAAAAGGTTGCTCTGCTGTTCTAGCACACGTCGAGAAAGTACAAACTGAAGAAAAGAGCATCAATGATGTTCCCATTGCAAAAGAATTTCCCGATGTATTTCCGAAAGAATTACCGGGATTACCCCCACATCGATCCGTTGAATTTCAAATAGATCTTGTACCAGGAGCTGCACCAATAGCTCGTGCTCCTTACAGACTCGCACCCAGCGAGATGAAAGAACTACAAAGCCAATTACAAGAACTTTTAGAGCGTGGTTTCATTCGACCAAGCACATCACCGTGGGGAGCTCCTGTTTTGTTTGTCAAGAAGAAAGATGGTACATTCAGGTTGTGTATCGACTACCGAGAGTTGAACAAACTTACCATCAAGAACCGCTACCCACTACCTAGAATCGATGACTTATTTGATCAACTACAAGGCTCATCTGTTTATTCAAAGATTGACTTACGTTCCGGGTATCATCAAATGCGGGTGAAAGAAGATGATATTCCAAAGACTGCTTTCAGAACACGTTACGGTCATTATGAGTTTATGGTCATGCCGTTTGGTCTAACTAATGCACCAGCTGTGTTCATGGACCTTATGAACCGAGTGTGTGGACCATACCTTGACAAGTTTGTCATTGTTTTCATTGATGACATACTTATTTACTCAAAGAATGACCAAGAACACGGTGAACATTTGAGAAAGGTGTTAGAAGTATTGAGGAAGGAAGAATTGTACGCTAAGTTTTCAAAGTGTGCATTTTGGTTGGAAGAAGTTCAATTCCTCGGTCACATAGTGAACAAAGAAGGTATTAAGGTGGATCCGGCAAAGATAGAAACTGTTGAAAAGTGGGAAACCCCGAAAACTCCGAAACACATACGCCAGTTTTTAGGACTAGCTGGTTACTACAGAAGGTTCATCCAAGACTTTTCCAGAATAGCAAAACCCTTGACTGCATTAACGCATAAAGGGAAGAAATTTGAATGGAATGATGAACAAGAGAAAGCGTTTCAGTTATTGAAGAAAAAGCTAACTACGGCACCTATATTGTCATTGCCTGAAGGGAATGATGATTTTGTGATTTATTGTGACGCATCAAAGCAAGGTCTCGGTTGTGTATTAATGCAACGAACGAAGGTGATTGCTTATGCGTCTAGACAATTGAAGATTCACGAACAAAATTATACGACGCATGATTTGGAATTAGGCGCGGTTGTTTTTGCATTAAAGACTTGGAGGCACTACTTATATGGGGTCAAAAGTATTATATATACCGACCACAAAAGTCTTCAACACATATTTAATCAGAAACAACTGAATATGAGGCAGCGTAGGTGGATTGAATTATTGAATGATTACGACTTTGAGATTCGTTACCACCCAGGGAAGGCAAATGTGGTAGCCGATGCCTTGAGTAGGAAGGACAGAGAACCCATTCGAGTAAAATCTATGAATATAATGATTCATAATAACATTACTACTCAAATATAGGAGGCGCAACAAGGAGTTTTAAAAAAGAGAAATTTAAAGGATGAAATACCCAAAGGATCGGAGAAGCATCTTAATATTCGAGAAGACGGAACCCGGTATAGGGCTGAAAGGATTTGGGTACCAAAATTTGGAGATATGAGAGAAATGGTACTTAGAGAAGCTCATAAAACCATATACTCAATACATCCTGGAACGGGGAAGATGTACAAGGATCTCAAGAAACATTTTTGGTGGCCAGGTATGAAAGTCGATGTTGCTAAATATGTAGGAGAACGTTTGACGTGTTCTAAGGTCAAAGCTGAGCATCAAAAACCATCAGGTCTACTTCAACAACCTGAAATCCCGGAATGGAAATGGGAAAACATTACCATGGATTTCATCACTAAATTGCCAAGGACTGCAAGTGGTTTTGATACTATTTGGGTAATAGTTGATCGTCTCACCAAATCAGCACACTTCCTGCCAATAAGAGAAGATGATAAGATGGAGAAGTTAGCACGACTGTATTTGAAGGAAGTCGTCTCCAGACATGGAATACCAATCTCTATTATCTCTAATAGGGATGGCAGATTTATTTCAAGATTCTGGCAGACACTACAGCAAGCATTAGGAACTCGTCTAGACATGAGTACTGCCTATCATCCACAAACTGATGGGCAGAGCAAAAGGACGATACAAACGCTTGAAGACATGCTACGAGCATGTGTTATTGATTTCGGAAACAGTTGGGATCGACATCTGATAATGCTAAAAACGAACATATATTTCATAGCATTATTCCTCAAGAAAGACAAGCTTTTAGTTGCAATTGTTCTATTTACAAGTGATATTCGTTTAAATAATAAAAGGTGAAGACAAAAGACAGATTCGACGATTTGAAGACGCAAACGACCAAAAAGCTCAAAAGAACAAAAGACAATCAAAAAGGTTCCAATTATTGATAAGAAACGTCTCGAAATCACAAGAGTACAAGATTCAAAACGCAAAGTACAAGATATTAAATTGTACGCAAGGACGTTCGAAAAACCGGAACCGGGACCAGAGTCAACTCTTAACGCTCGACGCAACGGACTAAAAATTACAAGTTAACTATGTATATAAATATAATATAATATATAATTAATTATATTAATTATATATATATTATATATATATATTATTAAAACCGTCGGCAGCCAGAAACTCCAAGGGTGTGAAATGAAAATACCTCTCCGCGACTCGCGGAGTTTGAAGGGCTTTTTGCCGCGAGTCGCGGAGCCCCAAATTTCATTTCTGGCTATAAAGCCAACCGAATTCTGATCGAATTTAACATCTTTTTTCTCAATCTCTCTCTCAATATATACGTAATATATTTATATTTATAATTTATATTTTAATTTTAATTATAATTCTAATAATAAGGGTATGTTAGCGAATGTTGTAAGGGTGTAAGTCGAAATTCTGTCCGTGTAACGCTACGCTATTTTTAATCATTGTAAGTTATGTTCAACCTTTTTACATTAATGTCTCGTAGCTAAGTTATTATTATGCTTATTTAAAACGAGGTAATCATGATGTTGGGCTAATTACTAAAATTGGGTAATTGGGCTTTGTACCATAATTGGGGTTTGGACAAAAGAACGACACTTGTGGAAACTAGACTATGGGCTATTAATGGGCTTTATATTTGTTTAACTAAATGAAAGTTTGTTGATGTTAATATAAAGATTTACAATTGGGCGTCCCTATAAATTACCATATACACTCGATCGGACACGATGGGCAGGGTATTTATATGTACGAATAATCGTTCATTTAACCGGACACGGGAATGGATTAATAGCCACTAGAATAATTAAAACAGGGGTGAAATTACATTCAAGGGTAATTGGTGTAATTGTTAACAAAGTAGTAAAACCTTGGTTTACACGAAGTCGATAACCTGGTGTATTCATTAAACAAAGTATTAAAACCTTGTTACAATTCGAATCCCCAATTAGTTGGAATATTTATCTTCGGGTATAATAATAATTTGACAAGGACACTTGCAATTTATATTTATGACTGATGGACTGTTATGGACAAAAACCAGACGGACATATTGAATAATCCAGGACAAAGGACAATTAACCCATGGGCATAAAACTAAAATCAACACGTCAAACATCATGATTACGGAAGTTTAAATAAGCATAATTCTTTTATTTCATATTTAATTTCCTTTATTTTATATTTAATTGCACTTCTAATTATCGCACTTTTATTTATTGTTATTTTATTTAATCGCACTTTTAATTATCGTACCTTTTAATTATCGCAATTTTATTTTATCGCATTTTTATTCGCAATTTCATTATCGTTATTTACTTTAAGCTTTAATTTAAGTCTTGTATTTATTTTATATTTTACATTAGGTTTTAACTGCGACTAAAGTTTTAAAATCGACAAACCGGTCATTAAACGGTAAAAACCCCCCTTTATAATAATAATATTACCTATATATATATTTGTATTTTTATAAAAGTTAACTAATATAGCGTTGAGCTTTGTTTAAAGATTTCCCTGTGGAACGAACCGGACTTACTAAAAACTACACTACTGTACGATTAGGTACACTGCCTATAAGTGTTGTAGCAAGGTTTAAGTATATCCATTCTATAAATAAATAAATATCTTGTGTAAAATTGTATCGTATTTAATAGTATTTCCTGCTAAAAATTAATAGTATTTTATACCCCTCTGCTTTGACATCAAGTATTTTTGGCGCCGCTGCCGGGGATCTATCTTAAAAGCCGGAAGCGCAACGCTAATATATAAAAAAAAATAAAAAAATTTTTAGTTACTTTTATTAAAAATTCGCTTTTGTAAAAATACGTTTTAATTATTCAAAAATATAAAAAGAAAAACAAAAATATAAGTATTTTTAGGATTTTGTTAAATATTTAAGTTTTATAAGTTTTTTTATTTTTATTTTAGTTTATAAAAATATAAGTTTTAATTTTAATATCTTTTATTTAATTTAAAAAACAGAAAACAAAATAAAAAAAAAAAAAAATAAAGAAAAACGCGTAAAAAGTGAAACCTGTCAACTGTTTTTCTGAACCCCGCGACTTGCGGGGTTTTCCTCTTTATTTGCCGCGACTCGCGGAGGTCTTCTGACACACGGACAAAACCCTAAAGTTGCATTAATTACGGAGTTTTAATTTATTATTATTATTATTTAACTTAATTATTATTATTATTATTATTAATTTTAGTTTTATTTTTACTTTTTACTTTATATATGTATTTTGTTTAATTAGTTTTATTAAAATTGTAAAATTAGTAGTTTTTATTAAATAAATAATATAAAAATAATATTTTTTATAAAAATTGTACTTTTTACAACTTTTTGTATATTTTTATATTTTGTATCTTTTTAATCGTTGTAGCGTAACTTTCGTATTTTTTAGCTCATATTTAATTTTAAACTTAGTTTTTGCTATAGTTATTTTTACTCCTAGATTTTTAGGCTTTGCTGTAGAATTCCTTAAGTGCTTTTTCTTTAAACTAAGATTTAGGTGCTTTAGAATTTTGCGACGCCTTTTTAAGTTTTAGTTTCTTTTTAAGTTATTTCCATTTGGGATTTAGTTTTTCCTGTAAGCTTTAATATTTTTAGAGACCTTTTACTATGTATCAATTATCATTCCAATTAGTAATTTCAATATGCGATTATAATTTTAAGTTAGTTGTAGTAATAAGGTTAAATTAGTTAAGTATTTTTAAGTTTTTATAAGTTTCTTTTATTTTTCCGTCACCTTTTATTTTTCAACCATTTTTTCTTTTTCGACATTTTTCGACGCGCAATCTTTTTCTCTCTTATTTCTCGCCATTCTAGTTTTTAGGACTTAGAATTTTTTTCTACTTCTTATCTAAATTTCTTAAAATTACGAAAATTTATTTTAAGTGGTTAAATTGATAGACATCAAAATTTTCTGGTTCGTAGTAATAGTTGGATTTGTACGTGGACCGGGTTATTGGAGCCAAACAGTCCTCAATTATATTGAGACCAAACGAATCCTGCCCCTCTGCTGCATCTTTTGGCTATTCGAAACGTGGGCAAAATCAGAAAAGTCTATTGATTGGATAACTTATTATAATTTTTCTTTCCTTTTTAAAACTAATAGGATATTCAGTGAATGCACCGAGCAAGACGTTCATCACCTTTTGTACGTTCACCACCTGTAACTAGATCAAGACATCGTTTAACAAATATAACCGCCGTTGATTTTTCTTTAGAATCGTCATCCAGTCGACCAAGTACTTCAGTTCAAATTTCCGATAATCCAGTTTTTGAAACAAACCTCACAATTGAGAATCCAGAAAATATTCAGGAACGGTTCATAGATCCTGAACCATTAAACTTTCCTCCGGAACCACCAATCATTCAAACAGAGATTGTTGAGGAACGAACTATTAAATCAGAATCATCTAGTGATACCGATTCAACAAATTCAATTATGGAGAATCTGGAACCTTTAAGTATGGAAGACCGAATGAGAGCTAAACGCACTGGCCAAGGTCACGCAATTACTCATCCAGACATTAATGCGCCAGATTATGAAATCAAAGGACAAATTCTACACATGGTGACTAATCAATGCCAATTTAGTGGTGCGCCGAAGGAAGATCCAAATGAACATCTACGTACCTTTAATAGGATCTGCACACTATTTAAAATACGAGAAGTGGAGGATGAACAGATATATCTCATGTTATTTCCCTGGACTTTAAAGGGAGAAGCCAAAGATTGGTTGGAATCGTTACCTGAAGGGGCGATTGATACATGGGACGTTTTAATTGACAAATTTCTTAAACAATTTTTTCCTGCATCTAAAGCCGTAAGACTTCAAGCAGAAATTGTTACGTTCACACAGAAACCAAATGAAACTCTATATGAGGCGTGGACAAGATATGGAAAGTTGTTAAGAGGATGTCCGCAACATGGTTTAGACACCTGTCAAATAGTACAAATATTCTACCAAGGATGCGACATCACTACAAGAAAAGACATAGATATAGCAGCTGGTGGTTCGATTATGAAGAAAACCGAAACTGATGCTTACAAAATTATTGATAACACTGCTTCCCACTCACATGAGTGGCACCAAGAAAAAGACATCATTAGATCATCTAAAGCAGCTAGAGCCGATTCTAGCCATGACTTAGATTCCATTTCCGCAAAGATAGATGCTTTCGAGAGACGAATGGAAAAGATGACTAAAGATATTCATGCTATACGAATTAGTTGTGAGCAGTGTGGAGGACCACATTTGACAAAAGATTGTCTAAGTATTGAATTAACAATGGAACAAAGAGAGAATATTTCATACATAAACCAAAGGCCTGGAAATAATTATCAGAATAATTATCAACCGCCAAGACCGATTTACAATCAAAACCAGAATTATAACCGAAATATTCCATACAACAACCAACAAGGTCCTAGCAATCAACAAGTATCCAATAATACTTACAATCAGCAAAGACCTAATTTTCAAAACAAACCACCACAACAAATCGATGATAAAAAGCCGAATTTAGAAGATATGATGACGAAGCTAGTTGAAACTCAAACGCAGTTTTTCACATCTCAAAAACAAACCAATGAACAAAATGCTCAAGCATTTAGAAATCAACAAGCTTCTATTCAAAATCTGGAACAAGAAGTAAGTAACCTAGCAAGGTTAATAGGTGAAAGAAAACCGGGAAGTCTACCTAGCGATACAAACGCTAACCCCCGGAATGAAACAGCTAAAGCTATTACCACAAGAAGTGGTACAACACTTAAACCACCTGAAATACCTGTAACTTCTGATGAAACTATTCCTACTCCACAAGAACCACAACCTGATCAAGATAAGGAAAAAGAACCGGTAGTTGAGAAGGTTAATGAAGATAACACAGTTAAGAATAAACCTTATGTTAAACCATATCAACCACCACTTCCTTACCCGAGTAAAATGAAGAAGGAAAAACTTGAAGCCGAGCAATCCAAATTCTTGGATATGTTTAAACAGATAAATGTAAATCTTCCTTTCATTGATGTGATTTCAGGAATGCCAAGGTATGCTAAATTCTTGAAAGATCTAATCTCAAATAGAAAGAAAATGGAAGAACTCTCGGCTGTTACTATGAATGCTAATTGTTCAGCAGTGCTGTTGAATAAGATACCAGAAAAACTATCTGATCCAGGAAGTTTCACAATTCCATGTTTTCTGGGTAGTCTTAGTTCAATAGAAGCATTGGCTGATTTAGGTGCTAGTATAAATCTAATGCCGTATTCACTATACGCTAAACTAGACCTTGGAGAATTGAAACCAACCAGAATAAGCATACAACTAGCCGATCGATCAATAAAATATCCTAGAGGGATAATGGAGAACATGCTAGTTAAAGTTGGTACTTTAGTATTTCCAGTAGATTTTGTTGTTTTGGACATGGAAGAAGATTCTCAAGTTCCTCTCATATTAGGAAGACCATTCTTAAACACGGCTAAAGCAATGATAGACGTGTTCGGTAAGAAACTGACCCTAAGTATAGAGGATGAGAGTGTTACCTTTTCAGTGGATAGAGCAATGCAACAACCACAATCTGCAGATGATACATGTTATTATATTAAAACTATAGATGCACATGCAGAATTATTAGAAGAATTTCCAGAATTACAAGGAACAGGAGAATGTTCTTTAGGAGAAGGAAATGAACCAATTGATGAAGCTGAAATGTTAGCTACACTTATAGCTAATGGATATGAACCAACAACAGAAGAAATTCAAATGCTAAAAGAAGAAGACAGATATCGATATAAATCATCGATAGAAGAACCTCCGAAATTAGAGTTAAAGCCACTTCCAAACCATTTGGAATACGCTTATTTACATGGTGAATCTGAATTACCTGTAATAATATCGTCTTCTCTTACTGAAAATGAGAAATCACAACTCATTTCTGTGTTGAAAGCTCATAAATCAGCCATTGCATGGAAGATTCATGATATTAAAGGAATAAGTCCTTCGTATTGCACACATAAAATCCTTATGGAAGAAGGTCATAAAACTTATGTGCAACGTCAACGAAGACTAAATCCTAATATGCAAGATGTAGTTAAGAAAGAGATTATTAAACTGCTAGATGCAGGTTTGATATATCCAATTTCTGATAGTCCATGGGTAAGCCCAGTTCAATGCGTACCGAAGAAGGGTGGCATGACTGTTATCACAAATGAGAAAAATGAGCTTATTCCTACTAGGACTGTAACAGGATGGCGTGTATGTATTGATTATAGAAAATTAAATGACGCCACCAGAAAAGATCACTTTCCCTTACCTTTCATAGATCAAATGTTGGAAAGATTAGCCGGAAATAGTTACTATTGTTTTCTAGATGGATTTTCCGGATATTTTCAAATTCCAATAGCACCCGAAGACCAAGAGAAAACCACATTCACGTGCCCTTATGGTACTTTTGCTTACAAAAGAATGCCATTTGGACTTTGTAACGCCCCTGCAACCTTTCAAAGGTGTATGATGGCGATTTTTCACGACATGATAGAAGAATGCATGGAAGTATTCATGGATGACTTTTCAGTCTTCGGTGATACATTTAAATCATGTCTAGTTAATCTGGAACGAATGCTAATTAGATGCGAAAAATCAAATCTAGTACTTAATTGGGAGAAATGCCATTTCATGGTTAAAGAAGGCATCGTTCTTGGACATAAAATTTCAAAAGAAGGAATTGAAGTGGATAGAGCTAAAGTAGATGTAATTGCTAAACTTCCACATCCCACAAATGTTAGAGGAGTTAGGAGTTTTCTAGGGCATGCCGGTTTTTACCGACGTTTCATAAAAGATTTTTCTAAAATTGCCACTCCTATGAATAAACTCCTAGAAAAAGATGCGCCATTCATCTTTTCAGATGAATGTATCAAATCTTTTAATATTCTTAAAGAAAAACTCACTAATGCACCGATCATGATAACACCAAATTGGAATCTACCATTTGAACTAATGTGCGATGCAAGTGATTTTGCAATGGGAGCCGTTTTAGGACAAAGGATTGAAAAACGATTTCAACCTATATATTATGCTAGTAAGACATTACAAGGAGCACAAACGAACTATACAACTACTGAAAAAGAACTCCTTGCTATTGTCTTTGCTTTTGACAAATTTCGATCATATCTCGTTCTAGCAAAAACGGTGGTCTATACCGACCATTCTGCTCTTAGATACCTATGTTCAAAACAAGATGCTAAACCAAGATTAATCCGTTGGATCTTACTCTTACAAGAGTTTGATATTGAAATCCGAGATAAAAAAGGAGCAGAAAATCTCGCCGCTGATCATCTTTCTCGTCTTGAAAATCCCGAATTAGAAGTTCTGAATGAATCAGCCATACAAGACAACTTTCCTGATGAATATCTATTGAAGATAGATTATAAAGAAATCCCATGGTTTGCAGACTATGCAAACTACTTAGTTTGTGGATTCCTTGAAAAAGGATTATCGTACCAAAGACGAAAGAAATTCTTCAGTGATATAAAACACTATTTCTGGGAAGATCCACATCTGTTTAAAAGTTGTCCCGATGGAATAATACGCCGATGTGTATTTGGAGATGAAGCTAGTAAAATATTAAACCATTGTCACACAGGACCAACAGGAGGGCATTATGGGCCTCAACTAACAGCAAGAAAAGTTTATGAAGCTGGATTCTATTGGCCTACAATTTACAAAGACGCACACCTTCTTTGCAAATCCTGTGATGCATGTCAAAGGGCCGGAAAAATAAGTCAACGTGATGAAATGCCACAAAATGTCATCCAAGTATGTGAAGTATTTGACATTTGGGGTATTGACTTTATGGGTCCATTTCCAAAATCTCATAATAATCTATATATACTCGTAGCCATTGATTATGTATCTAAATGGGCGGAAGCACAAGCTCTCCCAACTAACGATGCACGAGTTGTAGTCAACTTTTTGAAACGTCTTTTTGCAAGGTTTGGAACACCGAAAGCTTTAATAAGTGATCGGGGTACTCATTTTTGTAATAATCAACTTGAGAAAGTTCTTAAAAGATATGGAGTAACTCATAAAATCTCCACCGCATATCATCCACAAACAAGTGGACAAGTTGAAAATACTAACCGAGCTTTAAAACGTATTCTAGAGAAAACCGTAGGATCAAATTCAAAGGAATGGTCCATTAAATTGGAGGATGCACTCTGGGCTTTTAGAACAGCCTACAAAACTCCAATTGGAACCACACCTTTTAGACTTGTGTATGGAAAAGCATGTCATCTTCCAGTAGAAATTGAACACAAAGCATTTTGGGCTTTGAAGACATGTAATCTTGATTTACATGAAGCTGGATGTCTACGATTAAGTCAACTAAACGAATTAGAAGAATTAAGACATGAAGCATACGAAAATTCGTTAATCTATAAAGAAAGAACGAAGAAATGGCATGATAAAAGAATCAGAAGTTCAAAAGAATTCAAAGAAGGAGACAGAGTTCTTCTTTTCAATTCACGATTCAAGCTATTTCCTGGAAAATTGAAATCAAGATGGTCTGGACCATTCATAGTAAAAAGAGTTTTCCCATACGGAACGATAGAATTGATAAATTCAAATGGGATTGAATTTAAAGTTAATGGTCACAGAGTTAAACATTACATACATGGTCCGATGGAAGTCGACAACGAAGTTAATCACAATTTCGATACCACAGCTAACTAAGTGTGGGGAGAATCAAGTCTTTAAAGGAAAAATATGTATTTCTGTTAAAGTTAGATTGTCTGTTTTCGTGTAGTTCTCGAAAATGGAACACGTATGGTCTTTCCCTAGCAGACCCTAAAGAACTAGTCTTCTCCCCCCATTCTGAATTTTTATTTTTTTTTAGGTTTTTACGTAATGAAGACTGCCTGTGAACTAAACCATGGTCTAATGCTACACGCTTTGATCACTAAAAGAAATAATGACATACTACCGAGTGAATTAGTATCAGTAATCAGAGAAAGAATGGACGGAGTTAGAAAAGGATCCAGATGCGAAGATAATAAGTTACAATTTGGTAAAGGAAAATCAAAATCCGCAGCGAAAAGAAGAGCACGACACCTAGAAAAATGTCACAAATGCGGAAAATGGTCACATGGAGGTAAATGTTCAAATAATCAAACCTATTCAAATACCGAATTTGTTACTTTATGCAGAGACGGACCGTTCATATGTTTAGAAGAAAAGACAATGAATGCTCGAGGTTACGCCTATGCAGCCATGGAAGACCAATTAAACCGACTATCTTATGAATATAATAGATCATATAACTAAGAAATCTATTTCACAGGTATGTCTGTACAGTTTTTATTTTTATTTTTATTTTTAACCTTTTGATAATAAACGCTAATTTGTTCGCTAAAAAGTATTAAATTGGTATTAAATAAAATTAGGTTTGGCGACCGAAATTATTGATATCCTTCAAAAATTTATTACATCACTGCGAAATTTAACGTTTATTCTTAAGGTATAAATATCTTTAATCAATCAACCCAAAATATTTCAAAAATTCGTCATGAGTTAAATTAGGTCTTAGAACCGAAATTACTTTACCGAAAAGAGGGGCGCATATTTTTGATAATATTTGATTGATTAAAGTGGGATAAAAAGACAAAAAGATTTTTAATTTATTTTTACCATGTTTTTAAAATTAATATTTAAATCTTAAATTAATATTGTAAACTTTGTAAAAACAATATATTTAAAATTGTAAATATTTGAATTTTTAAATTAAGTTTGGTGTGAATTTTTAATTTTTAAAATATGAAATTTTAATTTTATGCATTTCAAATTTTAAGTTTGGTGTGAATTTTTAATATTAATTTTAAATTTTATATTTATGTTGTGTGAATTTAAAAACAAAAATTTACTTTATCTCATTAAGTTAAGAATATGATTTTTAAAATTCGTCGTAAGTTGAAGACTAGGTCTTTGAACCGAAATTGCTTTACCCGAGGGAGGGACGAGAACTTTTATTATCATTATTTTTAATCTTATTGATTTAAAGTATGCCAAAAACATTAAAAAACCCAAAAATCTTAGCTTTTAAAACAATCGCTACAAAAAGACAAATTTTAAAATTTTGTCGGAGGACGGACTAGGACATCGATCCGAAACGACCTCGTCCTAAATAACAAGGGAAACAAAATTTTAAAATTAATTTCTTAATTGTTTATAAGTTAAAGATTATAAAAAAAAAAAAAAAAAAAAAAAAAAAAAAAAAATGGGTAAACTCCGCGACTCGCGGAGTTTTCAGTGCAAACCTCCGCGACTCGCGGAGGGACAAAATTACAGAAAAAAAAATATAACCAGCTGCTCGATCAGTTTATCTCCCCCACACAAAAACAACCCGAACAAACTGCGAAAAAGAACCCGAAAATACACCCAAAAACACTCCAAAAATCTCAATTTTTAACCGTTAATCACCAAATTTTTTGCTACAATCATGTTGAGAAGGATGATATCTAGGAACTACTCAAGAAAACAGGTACAATTACACCCCAAATCACCTTTAAATCCGAATTTTAGTGTGTTCTTGAGCATATTTTCATAATTTGAATTTTGTTAATTTTTAGTGTAATTAGTGTTAAATTGTTAGTATATTATGCATGTATAACCTAGATTGATGCTTGTTAACATGATTTGAAGCCAAAAACTTCAAAATCTTTAGAATCTAGGGTTTGTGTTCTTGAGCAAATTTGGGGCTTTTTGATATAAACAGGTTATGGCCGATTTTTGTCATGAATTGTTGCTAAATTGAGTAGTGTAACATGTCTAGGTAGTTAAAAGATCCAAACTTTGAGCCTAAACATGATTTTGAGAATTAAAGTGGACTTTTTCAAGTCCAAAATTCATGAACTTGATTTTTGAAAGATAATGCCATTTGAGACTTGTTTATTTGCTAGTAATGATTATTTTAACACGTTATTTGAGTTGAATGCTTATGAACTTGGCGAAAATTTTCGTATATGCTTATTTGAAAAAGTGTAGATTTGATAAAAATGTGAAAATAAGCTTAAGTTTGATATAAATTAATAATGTCATTGTAATTATTTTGATTGATGATTTTGCTGACACTAATGCATATTTGGATGCACAAAATTTGTGTTTGATATGTTTTGCAGAATGAAAGGGGTGAATCTTCATCCCAAGCCCGCCATGCTCCTGCTGAGAACTTAGAACAACAGGAGGTAGATAACTACTACAAGCAGGATGTACCTCATCCAGTCATGACCTTTTCAGATATGCACTTGGAACAGTTGCACCCGAACTTGCGATTTGACAGAC
This sequence comes from Rutidosis leptorrhynchoides, assembly GCF_046630445.1. Lineage (NCBI taxonomy): Eukaryota > Viridiplantae > Streptophyta > Magnoliopsida > Asterales > Asteraceae > Rutidosis > Rutidosis leptorrhynchoides. The sequence continues at coordinate 225,468,127 of NC_092341.1, forward strand.
TTTGGATAGATTATCCAAAATATCAACGGGGTTTGCATACTCTTCATTCCAAGGTTGTTGAGGTACCAAGGGTCATAGAATGGGGACCCTTGGAAGCTGTAGAATTGGCCGGGCCAATTAGGGAATTACTGGTACAGAGGTATGGTAATTCTTCTTTTAATGACTGGATATGTTTATTCACTATACGCAGACCTGTATATAAAGTATGGTGTGAAGAGTTGTTATGTAGTATAGAGTTGAATGATCGGGTAGCCAGTTTAACCGATCGTTCTTTTATTAGATTTTTGTTAGGCGGTTCGATGCGCCACATGTCTTTACTGGACATGGCTCAGGCTTTACGTATATATACGCCTGAGGAATTAGCGTCTGCCGATTGTAGAGGATTGATACTAAACGGTAGGAAAATAGATGAGAATTTTGATACACACGGTGTGTGGAGTCAAATGACAAGCCACCACCGTTTTAAAGGGGGAAACTACTCTTATTTGGATATAGATAGAGCCGAATTAAGAGTAATACATAGGTTTTTAGCTAACTCGATTACACAAAGGGGTAAAAACAAAGAAAAGGTAAATGAACAAGATTTGTTTTACCATATGTGTATTCGAGACCCACACAGCGCTGTAAGTATACCATATTGTGTGGGTTATTATTTATCAGCTATGGTTCGAGGGATGCGTCCGCATAGCATAATAGGGGGTGGTATTTTTATTACTTTGATTGGTGAATATCTCGGTGTGGATATAAGTCGGGGGGGATTATTAGTAGAAGAGCCGGAACCCCGCGACACTATAGGTTTAAATGTATACCATGGTGCGAAAGTGTTGAAGCGGCGAAATAACGCCGCAGTACGATACAATGGTAGACATCCACAGGTAGAGAGAAACCAGGAACAAGGTAATGTAGGAGGGGGGCAAGAAATTCATAGGTTTATAGCTTCTCAGGAATACGAAAATGCTAGACAGAGAGCATTTGAAGATTGGCAAGTTCATCAGAACCATATCATAGCGCATTGCCAACACATAGGTAGAAACTATATTCCTACACCGAAACCCGTCTTCCCTCCTTGGTCGATAGAGATGCAGCCACCATATCCTACGTATGACCCTGCCGAAGCATTCTATAGCACTTATGGTTATGCGTGGAACCCCTATTGGTACCAATATCATCCTTAGTTTACTTATTTTTTTTTATTATTTTGTAATTTGTAATTATTGATATATTTAATATTTTTGTTAATATTGTAATCATTTTTATAATTATCTAACTTTTATTCTTAGATTTTAATAATTTTTGAATGTGGGGTAATAAACCAAACTTCAAAAATATGTATATATGTTTGCAGTTTATCTTATGTAAACAACAGGGTAAAACAACGCATTTTCAAAGACTGGCATTAAGTTCAGCAAAAGCAAGTAATTTTGACGACAATGATGCAAAATATATGTGAAATAACAACAAGACGGAATGAACAAATGACGTGCACCATTTATCATTCAGCAAACAAACGCCAATATATTTGGAAACTTTGGTAAAAATTTAATCATTTTCACACAAATCACCCTCAATAATTTAAATTGTTACTGATTTCTTGCAAATGAGGGCATTGCAAGATCTTAAGTGTGGGAAGGGGTTAAATTCTTTCGGATTTTAAAAATTTTTATATTAAACACTTGGTTACCATTAAAAATACTAGTAAAGCAGTAGTTGTATTAGAATCTAGTGCTCTCTGATAAAAAAGAACAGCCCTAGTCTTATATACTGACTACCCAATTCTAGTAAAATTTTTCAAAATTTTCAATTAAATGAATTCAAAATCATGTTTATACATATTTATGAACGATAAAACTAGGTTTCAAACACCGAAATTATTGTTACCTCGGAAAGGACATAAATTGAGAAACAAACTAAAATGTTAAAATTCATTTAAAATGGAATAGAGGACGATAAAAAGAAAAATAAAAAGCCAAGTGTGGGAATTTTTAACATATGCCACATATATTTGTAACAAATAACTGAAAATACTTTTGCTTTGGACTAAACTAAACTGTTTTACCCGATGAAAGAAAAGAAGAGATGGATCTACACGATGAATCAATTCCATCATTAAAAGGAAGTAAAGTCTTCCGAAAAAGACACGCGCTTCTTGATTTAGGTCATGAAGTTGTCGTTCAGACCAGCTGTAGGTTGACGAAAAATCTAGAAAAGTCATCACTAAAATCAGCTGGAAATCCACGGACCTCAGCATTAAACAGGGTCGCCAAGTGGTCAGATTTATCCTAACCATGAGAAGGATTTATCTCGTACAATGGGGGGGCACCGTGCAAATTAGCTGGATAAGACTAATAAATCAGATCCCCAGAAAGGATAATCTCCTTAAAGATTAAAAATCAGCTTTTAAGACTGATATTACTCAATCCTAGAGATTGACCTTAAAGATTGAGAATTCAAACTCATGGAATTCAATGATATCTAAACTCGAGCTTGAACGAGAAAATATTTTGATCAAAATTATAAACCGATTTGTTTTCTGAAAACCCTATTTTCAATGCGTTCATTACCATTGAACGTAAAATCCTAGGAATTCACCTGGAATTCATTAGGTCACCTGAACTAAATCGGGTGTCAACCGTAAGAACGGTGGTTGCATAACATGGTCAAAGACAGGACTTTGTGCCAGACCGAAAAATTATAAGGGTGAGCTTTACTATTGCTCCTACCAAGGATAGTAATTGCGTCCGACAAGTTATAGACCATAATCAAAAGCATGTCACGGGACATTGCCTTAACAGTTGCTTGTTCAACGCTTTCCTTTACAACCGGACGGTAGTTTGCCGAAAGGTAATATACGGAACAAGTAAACTGGACGTGTTGCTTTCCAAATACAAGGTTAGCAAGTGGGTGACACAAAACCGCAAGTTTTGAGCTAAAATTTTCAAATCTGAAACCCACCAAACCCACAAAAATATTTTGCAAACACCGGTAAAGGGTTATTCCGGAAAATTTATCTAGGGTAAAAACTAGATTTAATTTTCAAAAGATCAAATGTTTTTAATAAAGATCCAATTTCCTTAATGGATCTAAATTTTTATAGTCATGTGGGACTGTAAACCATATCGTTACTACCATTGTTTATACCGCCGTATAGAAATCACTGATGTACAAAGTGTGAAGAATAAAGAAGTGATTCTAGTATTTCAAAACAATATTGCTTGAGGACAAGCAACGCTCAAGTATGGGAATATTTGATAATGCTAAAAACGAACATATATTTCATAGCATTATTCCTCAAGAAAGACAAGCTTTTAGTTGCAATTGTTCTATTTACAAGTGATATTCGTTTAAATAATAAAAGGTGAAGACAAAAGACAGATTCGACGATTTGAAGACGCAAACGACCAAAAAGCTCAAAAGAACAAAAGACAATCAAAAAGGTTCCAATTATTGATAAGAAACGTCTCGAAATCACAAGAGTACAAGATTCAAAACGCAAAGTACAAGATATTAAATTGTACGCAAGGACGTTCGAAAAACCGGAACCGGGACCAGAGTCAACTCTTAACGCTCGACGCAACGGACTAAAAATTACAAGTTAACTATGTATATAAATATAATATAATATATAATTAATTATATTAATTATATATATATTATATATATATATTATTAAAACCGTCGGCAGCCAGAAACTCCAAGGGTGTGAAATGAAAATACCTCTCCGCGACTCGCGGAGTTTGAAGGGCTTTTTGCCGCGAGTCGCGGAGCCCCAAATTTCATTTCTGGCTATAAAGCCAACCGAATTCTGATCGAATTTAACATCTTTTTTCTCAATCTCTCTCTCAATATATACGTAATATATTTATATTTATAATTTATATTTTAATTTTAATTATAATTCTAATAATAAGGGTATGTTAGCGAATGTTGTAAGGGTGTAAGTCGAAATTCTGTCCGTGTAACGCTACGCTATTTTTAATCATTGTAAGTTATGTTCAACCTTTTTACATTAATGTCTCGTAGCTAAGTTATTATTATGCTTATTTAAAACGAGGTAATCATGATGTTGGGCTAATTACTAAAATTGGGTAATTGGGCTTTGTACCATAATTGGGGTTTGGACAAAAGAACGACACTTGTGGAAACTAGACTATGGGCTATTAATGGGCTTTATATTTGTTTAACTAAATGAAAGTTTGTTAATGTTAATATAAAGATTTACAATTGGGCGTCCCTATAAATTACCATATACACTCGATCGGACACGATGGGCAGGGTATTTATATGTACGAATAATCGTTCATTTAACCGGACACGGGAATGGATTAATAGCCACTAGAATAATTAAAACAGGGGTGAAATTACATTCAAGGGTAATTGGTGTAATTGTTAACAAAGTAGTAAAACCTTGGTTTACACGCAGTCGATAACCTGGTGTATTCATTAAACAAAGTATTAAAACCTTGTTACAATTCGAATCCCCAATTAGTTGGAATATTTATCTTCGGGTATAATAATAATTTGACAAGGACACTTGCAATTTATATTTATGACTGATGGACTGTTATGGACAAAAACCAGACGGACATATTGAATAATCCAGGACAAAGGACAATTAACCCATGGGCATAAAACTAAAATCAACACGTCAAACATCATGATTACGGAAGTTTAAATAAGCATAATTCTTTTATTTCATATTTAATTTCCTTTATTTTATATTTAATTGCACTTCTAATTATCGCACTTTTATTTATTGTTATTTTATTTAATCGCACTTTTAATTATCGTACCTTTTAATTATCGCAATTTTATTTTATCGCATTTTTATTCGCAATTTCATTATCGTTATTTACTTTAAGCTTTAATTTAAGTCTTGTATTTATTTTATATTTTACATTAGGTTTTAACTGCGACTAAAGTTTTAAAATCGACAAACCGGTCATTAAACGGTAAAAACCCCCCTTTATAATAATAATATTACCTATATATATATTTGTATTTTTATAAAAGTTAACTAATATAGCGTTGAGCTTTGTTTAAAGATTTCCCTGTGGAACGAACCGGACTTACTAAAAACTACACTACTGTACGATTAGGTACACTGCCTATAAGTGTTGTAGCAAGGTTTAAGTATATCCATTCTATAAATAAATAAATATCTTGTGTAAAATTGTATCGTATTTAATAGTATTTCCTGCTAAAAATTAATAGTATTTTATACCCCTCTGCTTTGACATCAACATCTACCGTTAGCAGAATTTTCCTACAACAACAGCTACCATTCAAGCATTGAGATGGCGCCATTTGAAGCACTTTATGGTAGAAAGTGCAGGTCTCCGATTTTTTGGAGTGAAGTGGGGGATAGACAGATTACGGGTCCGGAGATTATACAAGAAACTACCGAGAAGATCATCCAAATTCAACAACGGTTGAAAACCGCCCAAAGTCGACAAAAGAGCTACGCTGACATTAAAAGAAAAGATATAGAATTTGAAATTGGAGAGATGGTCATGCTTAAAGTTGCACCTTGGAAAGGCGTTGTTCGATTTGGTAAACGAGGGAAATTAAATCCAAGGTATATTGGACCATTCAAGATTATTGATCGTGTCGGACCAGTAGCTTACCGACTTGAGTTACCTCAACAACTCGCGGCTGTACATAACACTTTCCACGTCTCGAATTTGAAGAAATGTTTTGCTAAAGAAGATCACACTATTCCATTAGATGAAATCCAAATCAACGAAAAACTTCAATTCATCGAAGAACCCGTCGAAATAATGGATCGTGAGGTTAAAAGACTTAAGCAAAACAAGATACCAATTGTTAAGGTTCGATGGAATGCTCGTAGAGGACCCGAGTTCACCTGGGAGCGTGAAGATCAGATGAAGAAGAAATACCCGCATCTATTTCCAGAAGATTCGTCAACACCTTCAACAGCTTAAAATTTCGGGACGAAATTTATTTAACGGGTAGGTACTGTAGTGACCCGAACTTTTCCATGTTTATATATATTAATTGAGATTGATATTTATATGATTAAATGTTTCCAACATGTTAAGCAATCAAACTTGTTAAGACTTGATTAATTGAAATATGTTTCATATAGACAATTGACCACCCAAGTTGACCGGTGATTCACGAACTTTAAAACTTGTAAAAAAACTATATGATGACATATATATATAGTTAACATGATACTATGATAAGTAAACATATCATTAAGTATATTAACAATGAACTACATATGTAAAAACAAGACTACTAACTTAATGATTTTTAAACGAGACATATATGTAACGATTATCGTTGTAAAGACATTTAATGTATATATATCATATTAAGAGATATTCATACATGATAATATCATGATAATATAATAATTTAAAATCTCATTTGATATTATAAACATTGGGTTAACAACAATTTAACAAGATCGTTAACCTAAAGGTTTCAAAACAACACTTACATGTAACGACTAACGATGACTTAACGACTCAGTTAAAATGTATATACATGTAGTATTTTAATATGTATTTATACACTTTTGAAAGACTTCAATACACTTATCAAAATACTTCTACTTAACAAAAATGCTTACAATTACATCCTCGTTCAGTTTCATCAACAATTCTACTCGTATGCACCCGTATTCGTACTCGTACAATACACAGCTTTTAGATGTATGTACTATTGGTATATACACTCCAATGATCAGATCTTAGCAGCCCATGTGAGTCACCTAACACATGTGGGAACCATCATTTGGCAACTAGCATGAAATATCTCATAAAATTACAAAAATATGAGTAATCATTCATGACTTATTTACATGAAAACAAAATTACATATCCTTTATATCTAATCCATACACCAACGACCAAAAACACCTACAAACACTTTCATTCTTCAATTTTCTTCATCTAATTGATCTTTCTCAAGTTCTATCTTCAAGTTCTAAGTGTTCTTCATAAATTCCAAAAGTTCTAGTTTCATAAAATCAAGAATACTTTCAAGTTTGTTAGCTCACTTCCAATCTTGTAAGTTGATCATCCAACCTCAAGAAATCTTTGTTTCTTACAGTAGGTTATCATTCTAATACAAGGTAATAATCATATTCAAAATTTGGTTCAATTTCTATAACTATAACAATCTTATTTCAAGTGATGATCTTACTTGAACTTGTTTTCGTGTCATGATTCTGCTTCAAGAACTTCGAGCCATCCAAGGATCCATTGAAGCTAGATCCACTTTTCTCTTTTCCAGTAGGTTTATCCAAGGAACTTAAGGTAGTAGTGATGTTCATAACATCATTCGATTCATACATATAAAGCTATCTTATTCGAAGGTTTAAACTTGTAATCACTAGAACATAGTTTAGTTAATTCTAAACTTGTTCGCAAATAAAAGTTAATCCGTCTAACTTGACTTTTAAAATCAACTAAACACATGTTCTATATCTATATGATATGCTAACTTAATGATTTAAAACCTGGAAACACGAAAAACACCGTAAAATCGGATTTACGCCGTCGTAGTAACACCGCGGGCTGTTTTGGGTTAGTTAATTAAAAACTATGATAAAATTTGATTTAAAAGTTTTTATTCTGAGAAAATGATTTTTATTATGAACATGAAACTATATCCAAAAATTATGGTTAAACTCAAAGTGGTAGTATGTTTTCTAAAATGGTCATCTAGACGTCGTTCTTTCGACTGAAATGACTACCTTTACAAAAACGACTTGTAACTTATTTTTTTGACTATAAACCTATACTTTTTCTGTTTAGGTTCATAAAATAGAGTTCAATATGAAACCATAGCAATTTGATTCACTCAAAACGGATTTAAAATGAAGAAGTTATGGGTAAAACAAGATTCGATAATTTTTCTCATTTTAGCTACGTGAAAATTGTTAACAAATCTATTCCAACCATAACTTAATCAACTTGTATTGTATATTATGTAATCTTGAGATACCATAGACACGTATACAATGTTTCGACCTATCATGTCGACACATCTATATATATTTCGGAACAACCATAGACACTCTATATGTGAATGTTGGAGTTAGCTATACAGGGTTGAGGTTGATTCCAAAATATATATAGTTTGAGTTGTGATCAATACTGAGATACGTATACACTGGGTCGTGGATTGATTCAAGATAATATTTATCGATTTATTTCTGTACATCTAACTGTGGACAACTAGTTGTAGGTTACTAACGAGGACAGCTGACTTAATAAACTTAAAACATCAAAATATATTAAAAGTGTTGTAAATATATTTTGAACATACTTTGATATATATGTATATATTGTTATAGGTTCGTGAATCAACCAGTGGCCAAGTCTTACTTCCCGACGAAGTAAAAATCTGTGAAAGTGAGTTATAGTCCCACTTTTAAAATCTAATATTTTTGGGATGAGAATACATGCAGGTTTTATAAATGATTTACAAAATAGACACAAGTACGTGAAACTACATTCTATGGTTGAATTATCGAAATCGAATATGCCCCTTTTTATTAAGTCTGGTAATCTAAGAATTAGGGAACAGACACCCTAATTGACGCGAATCCTAAAGATAGATCTATTGGGCCTAACAAACCCCATCCAAAGTACCGGATGCTTTAGTACTTCGAAATTTATATCATATCCGAAGGGTGTCCCGGAATGATGGGGATATTCTTATATATATGCATCTTGTTAATGTCGGTTACCAGGTGTTCACCATATGAATGATTTTTATCTCTATGTATGGGATGTGTATTGAAATATGAAATCTTGTGGTCTATTATTATGATTTGATATATATAGGTTAAACCTATAACTCACCAACATTTTTGTTGACGTTTTAAGCATGTTTATTCTCAGGTGATTATTAAGAGCTTCCGCTGTCGCATACTTAAATAAGGACGAGATTTGGAGTCCATGCTTGTATGATATTGTGTAAAAACTGCATTCAAGAAACTTATTTTGTTGTAACATATTTTTATTGTAAACCATTATGTAATGGTCGTGTGTAAACAGGATATTTTAGATTATCATTATTTGATAATCTACGTAAAGTTTTTTTTAAAACCTTTATCTATGAAATAAAGGTTATGGTTTGTTTTAAAAATGAATGCAGTCTTTGAAAAACGTCTCATATAGAGGTCAAAACCTCGCAACGAAATCAATTAATATGGAACGTTTTTAATCAATAAGAACGGGACATTTCAATTATGATAATACGTCGAAGAAGATGATGAACAGTGAAAGTTGTAATGATGTACAGTGAAAACGATGATGGGATGATTATAGAGATGATATAGTAATGATGATGAGAACTATTGGATTAAGAATGATGATAATCACGATTATGATCATGATTAGGGTTGATGATGATGAATAGTTATGGATATGATAACGATGGGTTATATACATGAGGGTTGTGGAAAGGGATAGCGTAAATGATGGTAAGGTAAATGATGATCACGATGATGTTAAGTGATGATGATGATTCGTTAAGGTTGATGATAGGCTGTGAAATTAATGTGCACGATGGTGATGATGAAATGGATCGAAGTTAATGAAGATGATGATGTTTAAGGAGAAGAAGATGACAGGCTAGAAAAGGGTTAAAAAGATTTGATCCGTGATTTAAATTAGATAATAAGAAACAGAGGGACGGTTGGGTGTGTGGTCGGGGAATGGGAGGTCGCGGGTTCGAGTCCCGGCAGTGACTGTTTTATTTTTTGGGGAGATTATACTTTTAAGGTAGCTTTTATTACTACTTATTGTTATTATGCTAATTATTGTTATTACTCACATTAATATTATGATTATTTATATCATTAAAATTATTATTATTATTATATTCATAGTAATTATTATTATTATTATTATTATTATTATTATTATTATTATTATTATTATTATTATTATTATTGCTATTATTGGTATTATAATTATTATTATTAGTATTATCATAATTATAAGTATTATAACCATTATTATTATTATTAGTCTTATAAGTATTATTAATATATTTGTTATTGTTAATTTAATCATTTAAGTATTATTATTATTATTATTATTATTATTATTATTATTATTATTATTATTATTATTATTATTATTATTATTATTATTATTATTATTGTTATTATTACACTTATTATTATTGTTATTATTATTATTAAGATTTTCATTATCAGTGCTATTATAATTAAAACTTATTATCATTATTAACAATTTATTTAAAGTTATCATTAAAACAAAAAGTATTACGATTATTAGTAATAACAATATCATTATTATTAAAAGTATTATGAGTGTAAAAATAAAAGTTTTAAAAATATTATTATTAAAAATTATAAGTATACATTAACTATATTAACAAATTATTTTTAGAAATATTCGTATATAACAATTTAGGTATTTCCAATATAACACTAAACGGATATACATATATATTAATATAACTATAAAAATATTAATCATTTTGAATGTATACACAAATTAAAAATATATGTTATTAATATATAAAATGAATACATTTAATTAAATAATGAAATATATATAAGTTATCAATATAAAAATCATATCACTAATAATAATATATGTATTGTTCGATTACGAATATATGTTTTAATATATATATAAATGATATAGGTTCGTGAATCCGAGGCCAACACTGCACTTATTCAGTGCCGTCATATGCATAATTACTACGAAATACAGTATCATGAGTTTCATTTGCTCCTTTTTTAAATGCTTTTGCAATATATATTTTTGGGACTGAGAATACATGCGCTGCTTTATAAATGTTTTACGAAATAGACACAAGTAATCGAAACTACATTCTATGGTTAGATTATTAAACCGAATATCACCCCTTTTAGCTTGGTAACCTAAGAATTAGGCAGACGAGAGGTTCTGTTCCTAAATGACGCGAATCCTAAAGATAGATCTATTGGGCCTAACAACCCCCATTCAGGTTATGGATGGCTTTAGTACTTCGAGATTATTATTATACAGACGAGAGGTTCTGTTTGGGGATATTCTATGCATTAAAGTTAATGTCGGTTACCAGGTGTTCAATTCATATGAATGATTTTATCTTTATGCAGACGAGAGGCTATGTTTATAAATACGAAAATCTTGTGGTCTATTAAAATTATGGAAATGATCGATTATGATAAACTAATGAACTCACCAACCTTTTGGTTGACACTTTAAAGCATGTTTATTCTCAGGATTGAAAGAAATCTACCGCTGTGCATTGCTCAATTTAAAGATATAACTTGGAGTCATTCATGGCATATTTCAAAAGACGTTGCATTCAAGTTGTTGAGTTGGGTAAAGATTATGATTAAGTAAATGATAGATTAGATCATTTATAGTTGGATATTATGAAATGGCATGCATGCCTGTCAACTTTCCATGTAATGAAAGTTTGTCTCTTAAAATGAATGCAATGTTTGTAAAATGTATCATATAGAGGTCAAATACCTCGCAATGTAATCATATGTTATTGTATTCGTTCTTATAGATTTGGACGGGTCTTTACATGGGGTATCAGAGTGGTGGTCTTAGCGAACCAGGTCTTGCATTATTGTATATAACTGACAGTTGTTTAGATGTATTAGTGGGTCTGGACTTCGACCGTGTCTGCATGTCAAAATTTTTGCTTATCATTTCGTGTCAAAAATTTCCTGCTTATCATTTTTATGGAATCACTTGCTTATCATTCTTTTTTTTACGGAATAATTTTCAGAATCTCTTGCTTATCATTCTTAGTCTAGACACATGTTACTGCATTAATTGCATGAATAGTGTATAGAAAAAATTCATATCTTAGCGTATCTGTTACTGTAAACTTTGCCTGACAGCTTCCAAAAATTTCTCCGTAATCTACGGGATCTCCTGTACTATATATAGATATTCTATGTAATTAAAATACCATCCGATAACTGAAAATCATTCATATCTAAAAATCTTTATTCACTCGTACGAAATGGAACTCACCACTAGTTCAAGTCCCTCAGATTCCGATATGGAGTTTCACTCGAGCTCCGAAGACAGTGTGACCGAAATGAATCAACCAATTAGCCATCATCTATTCTGGATGAATTGGGGATGGGCTCGTAGTCTACTAAATCATTGGAGACAAGAAGAAAGCAATCCTTTCCATCCACCTACTTTCCCTCTTGGCTGTAACATCCCGCATTTTTTCGTCAAATTTAATTTTTAACACCGTCTTTTTTTAGATAATATCTTTTGTTAACTAAATTCGTGTCTTTCGTTAACTAATGTTCTTAATATTTCCGTTATTTGATTATAACATCTCTCGATTACTCTAGCGTTTTAAAATATTCGTTTGGTTAATTCACGCACCCGCTTTTAAACTTGAGGGACTAAACTTGTCAAAAGATCAAACTAGTTGACTAGGTCAACTAGTCAATCCCACCACCACCACTCATTCAATCACCCTTCTCTTTCTCTCTTTCTTTTCTTCCATTTTTGCTCTCAACTTCCAAATTCATTAAATCATCATCCAAAATTCGATATAGGGAGCTTACAACAAAACAAATTACATATTTGGAATCCTCTCTTCATCCTCTACAATTTGATACCAATTTCATCTCGTTTGGGTAACATTTCTAAAACTCTAGATTTCTCTAATTCGTGTTTTTGACTTGAAATGGTGTTAGTTAGTGTCTATGGCTCGTGTCTAGCATGAATATATGATTTATTTGCTTGATCTTGTTGTTTTGCTTAAACTAGCATGAACTTGAAATGGGTTTGTTTAATCTTGAGTTTTGGTTGATTAAATGTTGTTTAAATGTTAAAGTTCATGTATTAAATGTGTTACTAGCATCATTAGCTTCATTTTGATGTGTAGGTTGATTTAGAAAAGCTTCATTTACAAAATTGATGAATTCATGATTTTGGTTAGGGTTTGATGAACTTTAAAATGGATTTTTGATGCATTGAATGCTATGAAATGTTATTAGCAAGTGTTTAGTTGTATTGTATGTTTCATTACCTTCAAAACAGCGTATCGTATGTGTAAATTGGATTCTCGAGTCAAGAAATGCGTTTTATGAACTTGAAACTTTGATTATGAACATTTAACGATCATTTATTGAGGTTTTCATTGTTGTTAATGATGGATTTGATTTATGAAATGTGTTTAGTTGTATTCCTTTTCAAAATATCTTTCCAATGATATAAGATACGTGTTTTGAATGTTTACGGTTCATAAGTTATGATTGTTTGAAGTTGGATTCGTGCTTGAGTGTTCAAAAACTGCCAGACTTGCTGAACAGCTATACTGAGCGCCGCTCAGGGTCCTGGAGCGCTGCTCCGAGCCCCAGTTGTCCAAAAAAATCCCGTTTTCGTTTAATTCTAACTATGCTATGCACCCCCGATCAACATGAAACTTGGCCAACATGCTTGTATATGATTAAAAACCCCAGAAAAATAGTTCGGGACCCGACCCGACCCCGTTGACTTTTTCGTAGACTTTGACCAAGTTTGACTTTTAGTCAAACTTAACAAAACCCTTATGCAATCATTCTAATCTTATTTTATACTTGATTCTTGCATGAAACTTGACAACGTGATTCACATGCTACATAATCGAGTCGTAACGAGCCATAGAACTAATTGAACACATTTCGACCGACCATGTGTCGTAACTGGTTAATTGATACAACTTACTTGTTTAGGTCAAGGCTAAGCAACTTTCATGCACACGTTTACTTTGTGAAGTACATTTATACTCGTGCACTCGAGGTGAGATCATAGTCTCATCTTTCAACAACTTTTATACTTTTAAATCATGGGATGAGAAACATATACAGTTTTATACTACATACTTTATACTTTGAACACAAGTACGGAAACAAACATTCCACGTGCGAGTTAGAACAAAAAGCCTCAATTCAATTATCATTAGTTACACTTGCAGGGTGTAAACGTGAACTTATATTATGTGATCACATGGCTTGACGAGCCTCATTCGGACGGTTCGCTACCGTTAGCGGATGAAATATATTTTTGAGTCGAGTGTATGTTCTAACACTACGTAACAGGGTACAAAATAGTTAAGTTTGATAATTGGGTGCTCACGATACACACAACAACTTTTGGAATGCAAACGATTTGGAAAATCAACTATATTAAATCTTGTGGTTCAAAAACAACGTTTATTGCAACACCTATGATTTCTCCAACGTTTTTCGTTGACAGATTTCTATATGTTTCTCAGGTTCATACTTGGCTACTTGATACATGCTTCTACACACTTTGATTACTTGCTTGGGGTTAAGCATACATGCATACGCTAGTGATAGCACCTTTGGATTCAAACTTAAAGCATACATACTTACGCTATTTATAGCAACCGTAATTTTAAACTAATTATGTCGCAAGTTATTTCATTTATACTTTACATATTTTGTAAACTTAAACTTGTTGTCGAACCGTTGGGTAAACTAAACTTTGTAAGTCCTGTACGTTTCAAATGAATGCGACATAATTTTGGTCAAACGCGTCTCATTTAGGAACTATGACCACGCAACGGGACCTAAGTTAACGACGCCGTCAATGACGATTTGGCAGGGTCGTTACAGAAGAACCTGAAGCACTTACCGGCGAACCTGTTCGAAACACCATTTTCTCTCTCATTTCCAGAGTATCTCGCCACGACTATATCACAACTCAGATTCTAAACCTTATTCATTCACTTGTTCCTATCGACAATCATTCTGGAGTAATAAGTCAACGAGCTTCGCGCCCGAGTTGTAGCCTTGGAGAATATGGTGCAAAAACTTACCAGCTTCAGCAACATCATCGACATCAACATAACCACCAACAACAGCACCCGTACCATTATCACACACCTAAACATCACAATCTATACCTCGAGCATAATCTTCGTTCTACATCTTGTTCTACATCGGTTATCTTCGTTCTACATGACGTTCTACATCATTTATCTTCGTTCGAAATAACGATTATGTAATCTCAAATGTTTTAGAGATTTTGTACTCTAGTTCTAATCGTAAATCATATGAGTTCAATATCATATTAACTCATTAAATCCATGATTACATCTAAAGAAAATATATATGTATATATATTTTCATAAAGATTGTAATTAAAAATTCTTTCGTACAAACTGTTAATGGTGAAAATATTTTAACGGGTAGGTAATACCCGAGGAATATTTAGATTTCACATTAATAAGTTACACTGTACATTCTTTCAAATCTGATTCAACAGTCATTTACTATCCTACTTATATCCACAAGATATACGAATCCGTTCACCACAAAATAACCATTTTCATTCAATTTCATAATTGGATTTTGATCTATCAGAATCCAACAAGTGGCATAATGAAGAAAACATTGGACAAAATAAAATTTATTAGAAACAAACGAATTAACTATGAGAAATTCTATTAAGAATCCACATTAACAAAATCCTAGCTAACTGTTCCTAGCTAACTGTTAATTCCTTATTACATTTATTTATCACAACTTATTTATAGCAATTTTAATTTTCGCAAATTTATTTATCGTCATTTAATTTCTGTTATTTATTTTACGCACTTTAAATATCGGGACATGTATACAAGGTTTTGACATATCATATCGACGCATCTATATATATTATTTGGAATAACCATAGACACTCTATATGCAATAATGCTCGAGTTAGCTATACAGGGTTGAGGTTGATTCTACAATAATATATATACTTTGAGTTGTGATCATGTCTGAGACATGTATACAATGGGTCACGACATGTAGTAATTAATTCGAATATTATATATTAAACTATATATGAATTGTTGAACTACTAATTGTGGACTATTAACTATAGACTAATAACATTGTACAATTAACATGAATTAAAATATTGATTATAACATATGAAACTAAACATTTCTTCAAGTTTGTCACTTGATTTCATCTTAAACCTCGTTTGTATCTTGACGATTACAATCTGCGTTCAAACCTTTCATGATTCTTGAAAACACCTCAATCGAGAGGATGAACCACCCGCACTTCATCTACGGAAGAAAAGATTGATGCATATAGTTATGCACCTGAAAACACTCGGAATGTGAGTAAACGTTTAATACGTATCTGTGCTAGCTCCTTTGGCATTGTTATTACCGAAAATAACTTTGCAATCCTTTTCCAAATTAGCCAATTTTGTCACAGCTCCAGCAAATCAATTTCGATTGTTCATTTCAGATTAGCCTTATTATAACCTTGATATATAAGTTTGCCTTTCATCATCGTTATCGGAGAATCTTTTATATCTCACCACATTAGCAGTAAACTTACCAGCAACTTCATCACTCATTGGCTTAAGTCTCTCTGAAAAACCATGATAGGTGATCATTAAAACCCTATCATATACTCATCTGCATCTTGTAACGATAGTTGCCATACCAAATACCGAGAAGCATTAATCATTAATTCTCGAATTTCACAGCGTTCCTACGTCAACAGTTATATATCTATATATAACGTATATCTTCTGGACTGATGAATTTCAATTCGAAATCTCTGAATTCCTGAAAAGTACTCTAGCTTACGAATCAGATCTTTGAGTTCTGAAAAAGCTGATGAAGCAGCGAAAACTGAAGACTATTTAAACAGTCAAAAGCTTGATAATAAAGAGCGACATACTGAAAAAGCTTAAAAATTTTGATACTGAAAAACGAATTGAGCAAACCATGAAGGAGGCTATGGACAAATCACAAAGACTAAACCTACCTTCAAAGAATCCAAATGATTCAGTATCTGCTGAAGTCATTAATGAATACCTTTCTCCTGACTCTAAACCTTTACGGACAAATCTTCTTCATCATCTTTCGATATTAGAAATTCTAAGATATCATCGTATCGTTCATTATAAATATCCTCGATATTTCTGAACATATTTTCATAACTATTCTTATCTGAAATCATTTATCCCTTCGATATCAGTGTTACATCAGAAAGAAAACTGTTTTTAGTTTCTAAATTCTAAAAAAAATTGAATTTAAAATATGAATGTTTTTGAAGAAGTGTTGGGAACTGAAGCATGAGTTAATATAATATAATGACACTTGATCAACGTGATTATATTATAGTAAGTCATGCTGAGTTTCTAATGGAACATGATGATTCACAGATTATAACGTCATCATGTGCCATGTTACACGACTCTTACATTCTATCTAATATATAAACATATCAAGAACATAATTTCTTGATAGTTCTATCTTTTCTCTTGAATTCTGGTAATTTAACCAATCAAGATTGTGCTATTACAATTTCTCTCTTACAATTCTGGACCATTATTCGCTTGACTTAAAGTCGAGAAGAGAAAACAAAAGTTTGAATTGAGGGAGAAAGAATAGAAGGTGTGAGGTGTGAAAAATAAGGAAATGAAGAGGATGGATTTATAGTGAAATATCAGACAGAGCAATCGAGACAGATTATCGCATTTAATCAAAGAGGATCATAATTTCCTTGAATTTTGAAGAATCAAATCTTATATAGATTACGTAGATTTTCCCTAAATTCCTTAAATTCCGAAAATCAACCGTGACTACGTCAAAAGTTAAGACGAACCTTAATTTTATCATTTTGCTCTTTTGCGATACCTTCACTCATACTCTTCGAGTAATCGAATTATTTTATCCATATTACTTACTGATGATAAAACTCTATTTATCAACTCATATTCATCATGAAAACATTCTTATTGTTAGCCATGATGACCTCGATCAAATTTCGGGACGAAATTTCTTTAACGGGTAGGTACTGTCATGACCCGGAAAATTTCGACTAATTTTAAACCAAACACTCGATACAATTTAATATTTTTGACACGATAAGCAAAGTCTGTTAGGTTGAGTCTCAAAAATTTTGAACTGTTTCATATATCCAATTGACCTTCGACTGTTTCCGACGATTCACGAACAATTAATTGTAAATAGATATGTGTGATATATATATAAATAATAATTTGAATTATAATTTAAAGTATTACATGTTGTTGTTATTAAAAATTAATAAAATAAAAATAGGATATTATAATAATTATTATTTAAAATATATCTATATATATAAATAAAGTGTATTAAAAATAAATATTAAATGATTGTAATACTTGTTTGATGTTCCGATTGATTTTAAGCAAGTTATATTCAAACTTATGTAATTTTAAAATAAACAGTGATACGAAAATGAGTTCTATAAATTTTAGGCTTATTAAAAATGTATTTAGGAACTATTTGTTAAATTTTAAAACTTTTCATATTTACTTGGGGTTGGGAGGGAATAATTAATGTAATTTTTATTTAATAGTTAATGATCGAATTCTATACCATAATGACCAAAATAAATAAATATAGTTAATTTAAAAATATGGAATTTTTCTGAGGACTTTTATCCGCCACTGATTATCAACGGAGTACGAAATAATATCCCAATGAAAGTGTCGGCAGTATAGTCTTTGAGATCACACGTTTTAATTGCTTGATATGTTACAATTATTATTATATTATTAACATATAATTTATTTTATCTTATATAACATAGATATATAAGATATATATATATATTTTATCTTATAATTTATTATATAACATATAATTTATTTTATCTTATATATATATATATATATATATATATATATATATATATATATATATATATATATATATATATGTGATCAAACTACTCCACTCCATCATCATCTCAACCGGAGACCACCCACCACCGGAGCACCTTCCACCACAATCACGTCCACCATTTGCAACCATAACCACCATCATCCACCACCTTAAACTTCACCACCTTCTTGAATCATACATCAGCACCGTTCCATTTTGATCACCACCACCCATTTTTTTCAAACGAGACCACAACACCACCAATCCCTATAGTTTCTGTGTCAACCCAAGAACTGATGACACCATCTACGCCACCCTACAACCATCATGGGAGACACCATAAATCACCACGATTATCAAAACCCACTTCGATATTTTTCTGTTTCTAGCAAGTATCCTAAAAATATACACGTAAATCGCCAAATCTTCTGTCTGCTTCTATGTTTGATCAGTCGACGACCCACTTCAAACCACCTTCATCACTCTTGTTTACTTCTGCTACTACACTTATATATTTTTGTTTCCATTCGATAAATTGCTGCAAACGATTTCAGTTTCTATTTTCTTTCGGTCAGACCCAAAGTCAAGACCAAACCCAATTGTAAACTGCTTCAGTTCTTCTATTTTTCTTTCTGTTTCAGTCCCGTACGAACACAACTTAACACCATACGAGCACCCTCACCACTATTTGCTACTACTCGTCACTATTTGCTTTCTGTTTACTATTCTAATCGAACCCCACACACCACCAATGTAACCTGCAACTGTGAACAAAAACGATGATTGTGCTGATGATTACAGGAAGAATAGTGAAGATGAAACAAAGAAGGAGATAAACGATGTTGACGATTACACGATTATGATAATACGTCGAAGAAGACGGTGAACAGTGAAAGTTGTAATGATGTATAGTGAAAACGATGATGGGATGATTACAGAGATGATATAGTAATGATGATGAGAATGATTAGATTAAGAATGATGATAATCACGATTATGATCATGATTAGGGTTGATGATGATGAAAGTTATGGATATGATAACGATGGGTTATATAGATGAGGGTTGTGGAAAGGGATAGCATAAATGATGGTAAGGTAAATGATGGTCACGAAGATGTTAAGTGATGATGATGATTCGTTAAGGTTGATGATAGGCTGTGAAATTAATGTGCACGATGGTGATGATGAAATGGATCGAAGCTAATGAAGATGATGATGTTTAAGGAGAAGAAGATGACAGGCTAGAAAAGGGTTAAAAAGATTTGATCCATGATTTAAATCAGATAATAAGAAACAGAGGGACGGTTGGGTGTGTGGTCGGGGAACGGGGAACGGGGAACGGGAGGTCGCGGGTTCGAGTCCCGGCAGAGACTGTTTTATTTTTTGGGGAAATTATACTTTTAAGGTAGCTTTTATTATTACTTATTTTTGTTATGCTAATTATTGTTATTACTCACATTAATATTATGATTATTATTATCATTAAAATTATTATTATTATTATTATCATATTCATAGTAATAATAATAATAATTATTATTATTATTATTATTATTATTATTATTATTATTATTATTGCTATTATTGGTATTATAATTATTATTATTAGTATTATCATAATTATAAGTATTATAACCATTATTATTATTATTAGTCTTATAGGTATTATTAATATATTTATTATTGTTAATTTTATCATTTAAGTATTATTATAATTATTATAATTATTATTATTATTATTGTTATTATTACACTTATTATTATTGTTATTATTATTATTAAGATTTTCATTATCAGTGTTATTATAATTAAAACTTATTATCATTATTAACAATTTATTTAAAGTTATCATTAAAACAAAAGGTATTACGATTATTAGTAATAACAATATCATTATTATTAAAAGTATTATGAATGTAAAAATAAAAGTTTTAAAAATATTATTATTTAAAATTATAAGTATACATTAACTATATTAACAAATTATTTTTAGAAATATTCGTATATAACAATTTAGGTATTTTCAATATAACACTGAACATATATACATATATATTAATATAACTATAAAAATATTAATCATTTTGAATGTATACACAAATTAAAAATATATGTTATTAATATATAAAATGAATACATTTAATTAAATAATGAAATATATATAAGTTATCAATAAAAAAATCATATCACTAATAATAATATATATATTGTTCGATTACGAATATATGTTTTAATATATATATATAAATGATATAGGTTCGTGAATCCGAGGCCAACACTGCACTTGTTCAGTGCCGTCATATGCATAATTACTACGAAATACAGTATCGTGAGTTTCATTTGCTCCCTTTTTAAATGCTTTTGCAATATATATTTTTGGGACTGAGAATACATGCGCTGCTTTATAAATGTTTTACGAAATAGACATAAGTAATCGAAACTACATTCTATGGTTGGATTATTAAACCGATTATCACCCTTTTTAGCTTGGTAACCTAAGAATTAGGCAGACGAGAGGTTCTGTTCCTAATTGATGCGGATCGTAAAGATAGATCTATTGGGCCTAACAACCCCCATTCAGGTTATGGATGGCTTTAGTACTTCGAGATTATTATTATACAGACGAGAGGTTCTGTTTGGGGATATTCTATGCATTAAAGTTAATGTTGGTTACCAGGTGTTCAATTCATATGAATGATTTTATCTTTATGCAGACGAGAGGTTCTGTTTATAAATACGAAAATCTTGTGGTCTATTAAAATTATGGAAATGATCGATTATGATAAACTAATGAACTCACCAACCTTTTGGTTGACACTTTAAAGCATGTTTATTCTCAGGATTGAAAGAAATCTTCCGCTGTGAATTTGCTCAATTTAAAGATATTACTTGGAGTCATTCATGGCATATTTCAAAAGACGTTGCATTCAAGTCGTTGAGTTCAGTAAAGATTAAGTAAATGACATATTAGATCATTTATAGTTGGATATTATGAAATGGTATGCATGCCTGTCAACTTTCGATGTAATGAAAGTTTGTCTTTTAAAACAAATGCAATGTTTGTAAAATGTATCATATAGAGGTCAAATACCTCGCAATGTAATCATATGTTATTGTATTCATTCTTATGGATTAGGACGGGTCTTTACAGATCGTATGAATCCTTTCTTCTTGGTTCAATACTCTTTCCCTTTGCTCTTTCCATTTTCTACACAATAATATGTCAAATTAATTTAGAGTGTATAATTCAATTGTAGGCAACAAGTTTTGCAAACTTTAATTATCATCAATACTTAGATGTTTTGATGTTAATGTTCTTCACATTTCCACTTCTTCATTAGTGTTAATGAGTTTGCAACTAGTTATGATTTTCACAAAGTTCATATGTGTTCTTAGACTTTTAAGATCATCATCAACACATGTTTTGACATCTAACATTATCACACTCCATTTGCAACAATGTTGTTTATATCATATGAACAATGATTCTATGAAAATCTAACCTAGATGTATAATGAACCCTAGATTTGTTCAAAGCTAAATCAATGCATAAATAGGCATCACTACAATCATTTCTAAATTGTTCTTCAAGAATAATTTTTGATTGTTTGCATCAATTTCATCTTTGGTACATTCTAGTCAGGGTTTCTTCAAAACACTAGTTCATCATACAAACACAATTGAATGATAGGGAAGCAATGATTAATCATACCGAAAGTAGAAATTGAGATGGAAGGAATTCACGTTCTTCTGTGTGCGGTCGATCTCCTTAGCCGTGCAGAGAGTTTTTGTTAATGAAGTGAGTGTGAATGAGAAGAAAAGTGTGGGTTTTATTTAATTTAAAACAGAATCAGACCACACACGGTCGAAGCACGGTCGACCGTGGTGTTATCCGTGTGAGAAATTTCCAGACTTTTAAAACAGGATTCTGCGATCGAGTCTGCGGTCAGCCGTGATGCAGCCGTGGATCTCTTGATGATGAATTTCTTCACTTCTTCTTCTCTTGAGCGCGTTTTGACAATTCTTAGGTTCTATAGAATACTTGAGGACAAGTTTTCTTTTCCTAACATTGAATGATCACATCCTCCCGATGTTTCATCATCAATGACAAGTAATATACTATATTTATATGTATGTATGTATGTATATATATATATATATATATATATATATATATATATATATATATATATATATATATATATATATATATATATATATATATATATATATATATATATATATATATATATATATAGAGAGAGAGAGAGAGTATACACAAAGCGCATCAACTTGTATTTAGCATGCAATTCATAGTTTCATTCAAACACTATATCCTAATACAAGTAGACTTCCTTTAACATTCCTCTTAAAATCATTTTCAAAACAATTTTGAATTTGTATGAAAAACTTTTCATTAATTCAAAGTCTTTTGAAAAAGTCATTCTCATTAGCATTTTGGTCATTGGTTTTGATTGATTTTAATATTACCCAATCCTTGACTTATCCCTTTCATTGAATTGCTAGGTTGGCCCATTTTTCCCATGTTCTCAATTCTTCTAATAATAGACAATGGACTTTGATTACATGATTTGTATTTGCTAGAGTCGTGACACCTATTCATTTCAAGTTTATCTTTTGATGAATCATATATAGTCATCTTTTCAAGCTTTCTTTTCAAGGGGTTGTTTTCATCAATTAAAACTGTGTTAAGTTGTCCAACTTTGTGTAATTCCTTTTCTAAAAGTTTTATTTTGTCACGACTACTATCATATACAAATTTAATAGTTTTGTAATCATCTAGCAATTCTTCATAATTAGATGGATAGAATACATGTACCTCATTACAATCCACGCTTGAGACATCCTCATCTTTGAAGGGAGATTCAACCTCTTCTTCACTTTGACCATCTTGATCCAAATCATTCCAAGAACCCATGAGGCAACCATCTTCATCTCCATCCAAACCCTTTTCTTAAAGATCAAAGTCTCCAAGCTTCTTCAAATTCTCTCTTACCCTTTTACCCTTTAAACTCCTAGAGTTTTCTTGTTCTTGAGAGCATAGTGAATCCCAACATTCCTTACCATTTTCAAATGAGATTATCTTCATTCTTTCTTCACTATGAAGAACTTCATGAAGTAGTGAAATAGCATCAAATTGTTTCAAAACTTAATTGTTTTGAAATGTTGAATTCACTAGTCTTGAACTAGCTTGTGGAACAAAGTCTTCTACTTTGATTATCCTCTACAAGTAGTAATCCTTAGATTTGAGATAATCTTCAAATCTTGATTTTCACACATCAATATCTTCTTTATCAAATATTGGTGCTTCTTTCACCAATTCTTCCAAGTATCCCATAGTTTGAGTTGATCCGAGAATCGTTGACTCATGTTTTTGCACAAAACGAATTTTGACACTTCCAAAAATGTTTATAGAGCAATGATTTGAGCAACCGCTCTGATATGAATTGTAAGTAACTAGAGGGGGGCGAATAGTTACTTAATATGTTTTTAACATTTTTTGATTGATCACCAAATTCGATTAACTATGATCAACCAATTCAAATCAAACTTGATGTATGTAGTGTGTATGTTCAAAATGATGAATAAAGTAATGTAAGGAACATAGACACAAGGATTTATAGTGGTTCGGGTGGATGTTAACTAATCCACCTTAATCCACTCCCCGATTACACTAATCGAGATTTCTTGCTTCACT
This sequence comes from Rutidosis leptorrhynchoides, assembly GCF_046630445.1. Classification (NCBI taxonomy): domain Eukaryota; kingdom Viridiplantae; phylum Streptophyta; class Magnoliopsida; order Asterales; family Asteraceae; genus Rutidosis; species Rutidosis leptorrhynchoides. Next base: position 225,492,529 of record NC_092341.1, read on the forward strand.
AAGCACTTTTCTCCAAATCCGGTGGAGATCCAATTTACAAGTCTTCAACTTCTTTGTAGACAACAAACCTAATCTTTCTATCCCTTTGAAAGATCAACTCCAACCTAGATCAACTTGTCTTCACCTTGGACAAGTCTTAATCTTCAAATGAGATTAATCAACTTCCTAAGTCCCTTTAAGGAAGTAGATCACTAAGCTAGCCTATGCTTCTACTAATTAAAATTACAAGACTTATACACTTTGCAATGATGATCCTAAGACAATACTAGGACATACATTACACTAAGTAAACTCACAAGATAAATGATGTTGATTAGTAAGTTTACAACAACCCAATTCTATATCTATAAGATCATAGAATCTTCTCTTGCTTGATCATATTTGAGTAGTAATTAATGCACTTGTGATCTCTGAAAATAAGCCTTTGAAATATGCAAGAGGGTCAACTTCAAATGCTCTTCAATGCTTGCCTTTTATAGTGAGATTCGAAAAATAGTCGTTGTCACAAGGTTGCCAGCACGGTCGACCGTGATTCAATCGCGCGTGCTCCAGTTCAAAATATGTATCCATTGTATGAACGTTTGACTCAGATTTGAACACCACATTTTGGAACCTTTACTCCATCTAGCACCTGCAAAAGAAACCCAACATCCTATACAAGTACTATATGCATTAAGTGTGTGGGATTTAGACTTATTGAATGAAAGTGACATAACACTCCAAGAGTGGTAAACCCAACATTCTTGGAGAAGTGTCTTGATTGGTATTTTGGGAAATCTCAGTTTGGTCAAGACTTAGTTAGTCACATTAATGCATTTGGTTAAATCCTAAAGACTAGTCAATATGTCATTAATTTCTTAGTTTCAATTAATCACAAATCATATTCATTTCAAGATTAAGTAGAGATTAATTGAATGATGTCTTTCTAAGATAATCAATAAGTGTGTAAAGACATCAATGTTAAGTCATACATGAATAAGTAATCACAACTTGTTACTTAGACAAGACCAAATAGACAATTGACCATTATTCTTTTGTGCGCCATTTTACAGTTAGTTTATTGGAGTAGACTAGTTACTTGAATCCTACTTGTAACGACCCAGAAATTTCCGACCAAATTTAAACCCTAATCTCCATATGTTTCCGACACGATAAGCAAAATTTGAAATATTGAGTCTAGAAAGTTTGAAATCTTCATTCGGATAATCAGTTAACCTTTGACCAGGCCTGATGATTCGCGAACTATTATTTATAAATAAATGTGTAAGCATATAAATATATATATATATATATATATATATATATATATATATATATATATATATATATATATATATATATATAGATATATAAATGTAGGTGTATATAATAAATAATAACTAATTAAATCAAAAATACAAAATTAATAAGGTTGTTAAACTGAATATACATATGAATATAATTTACATATAAATGATGTTATGTATATTGTAAAATATATTAAAATTTAAATATATGTTATTATATGTATATATCATATAATTGTTGAATATTACATGATTGGCAAACTGTAATATTAATGTATGTAATTACAAGTTAAAATATAATTATATTATTATTATTATTATTATTATTATTATTATTATTATTATTATTATTATTATTATTATTATTATTATTATTATTATTATTACTAATATCATTGTTATCATTATGAAAATCATTATTATTATAAAATAATGCAATTAATTTTATTATCATTAATAATATTAATAAAATTACTATTATCAATATATTTATTACTTTTATCATTATATTTTGTATTATTTTTACTGTTATTATTAATTATTTATCATTAATATTATTATCATTTATATTATTATTATTAGTATTTTATTTATTATTAATAACAATATTATAAGTATTATTATTATTAATATGAATAATAATTATCAATATTTATTAATTATATAATGAAATTGATATATATCAAGAATTCGATATTTTTACATCAACTGTTATTTTTTTTGGTTTTATCTGATAATTGGCACGACTTTTGCTCAGCTTTCACTATCTGATATAACTCCATTTATTTGTCTGCTATAGAAATTCCTTGTCGACCCTTCACGGATATATAACAACGATTACTTTATGTTTATGGCAAAAATCATTCTAATCTCCACTAACTTTATCAATTATAATCGATACCTGCTGCAACTATTTATTTCTGTTCTCCCATTCCTTCGATTAAAACACCACCCAAAGTGATAATCGAAGATGATGAACACAATAGAAACAAGAATGATGATTATACTGTTTAATGTCGCTGCTGCTACGACTAGTTCCTGTTCGAACCACCACAAACACAAAACCCACTCATATGAAACCCACTGTTACGGTTTGTGAACCAGTTACGAATCTGTTTCTGTTTAAACTTAAATCCACTGAAACCGTCACCGCTGCTACCATGCTTATCTTTTTCTGGTTTGAGTGATTTTCGACACCCCACAAAAACCTGTTACTCGCCCTTTAAATTATTTACTTTACAATTGATCGAAGAATTTAATATTGCAAGTTGTTAGTGGGAGCCGCTAATTATGTTGTCACTTTTCTTTTTACTCGACAAACACAAAAGCAACTGAACCCTACGTTCCAAAAATCCAGCGAGCAACTCCATTAATATATTCCATGTTTGGATTGTTTTGTATTTGGACCGTTTTAATTGCCATGTACACACTTTGGGCTACCAGTTTTCCGTTTTAAATTGTTGGGCCGAAGTTTTAGATTGTTAGTTGGGCCGAGTATTTAGTTGTCTTTTGGGCTCCTGCAAACGGGTTAAAAAGTCTGGGTAGCGAATTAAATCAGATAAACAGAGCCAGAGGAATGGTTAAGGGGTGTCTTGCTGGGCGAGAGGTTGCAAGTTCGATTCTTGGCAGGAACGTTTATAATTTTCTTTTTAAGCTTAATACATTAAGGTAGTTTTTCTTATTATTATTACTATCATTATCATTATTATTGTTATTATCATTATTACTAATTAAAAACTTGATGAATATAACTATGGATATTATTATGAAAAGATTATGATTAAAAAGATATAAATATTTGGTTATGAAAATAATTATAATAACATTATTAATAAGTGTATTATTTTTAGAACTACTATTATTATCAGTATAATTAATATGATTATTAGTATTAACAATATTATTATAACAAATGAATATTTTCTATAAAAGAATATATATATTACAACTACCTTATATAATTACATATATTAAGATTATTTATATAAAAATTTACATATCACGAATTATTGATTTTAAATATAACAGTAAACTATATAAATATTAACTATTTTAAAAATATACAAATTAAATATATAAGATATATAAGTTAAGATATAATATATATAATTATTTGATTACAAATATATGTGTTAATATATATATGCAAATGATTTAGGTTCGTGAATCCGAGGCCAACCTTGCACTTGTTCAATGATGTTATATGTATTTTTACTACAAAATACAGTATGGTGAGTATATAGTCCCACTTTTAAACTCTAAATATTTCGGGATGAGAATACATGTATTTTATGTTTTACGTTATGGACACAAGTAACTGAAAAATATATTCTACGTTGAGTTGTACCACTGGCATACTTCCCTGTAGCTTGGTAACTATTATTTACAGCGGTATTGTAAACGCGAATCCTGTTGATAGATCTATCGGGCCTGACAACCCCAACCGGACTGGACGACCAGTATTCAACGGTTGCACAGTACTTCGTTTCGTGACTACACTTGGTACAGTGTAGTAAGATTTCATAATAAAGGGAATATGCGACGTGATTAAATGTTAAGTATGGTTACCAAGTGCTCAACCACTTAGAATATTTTTATTAAATGTTTATATATGAAATCTTGTAGTCCATTGTTATAACGCTGCTAGCATCAAACCTATATATCTCACCAACTTTATGTTGACTTTTTAAAGCATGTTATTCTCAGGTACGAATTAAGTCTTCCGCTGTGCATTTGCTCATGTTAAGGACATATCTTGGAATCGATCATTGCAATGGAACCAAATGTTGATGACTTCGTCCAGGAGGATTAGGACGGGTTGTTACAGTTGGTATCAGAGCGTTGGTCTTAGCGAACCAGGCCTTGCATTAGTGTGTCTAACTAGTAGCTGTTAGGATACATTAGTGAGTCTGGACTTTGACCGTGTCTACCTGTCAAAAAGTTTTGCTTATCATTTCTAGTCGTAAATTATTTGCTTATTATCCTTAGGGAATTGCCTGCTTATTATTCATAAGTCTAGACACGTCTTACTGCATCTAGTGCATCGATAGTGTATAGACAAAATTCATATCTTAGCATATCTGTTACTTTGGACTTTAGTTGTCATCTTTTCAAAGATTCTCCGTAATTTACGGGATTTTGGTATTATGTATACATATGTAAAGTATGTATAGAAGAATATCAAATCTAACTTCTATAATCTATTTCATACCAAAAATTCATTTTTCCGATTTTACAAGATGGATTCCGCATCTAGTTCGAATTCCTCAGATTATGACGGCTATGCCGATATGGATTTTCATTCAAGCTCCGAAGGCAGCATCACCGGAATGGATCAACCAATCTCCCATCATCTATTCTGGATGAATTGGGGGTGGGTTCGTAATATACTAAGTCACTGGAGACATGAAGAGGGTGATCCCTTCCATCCACCAAATTGTCCTCTTGGCGATGAACCTGAAGCACTTACCGGCGAACCTGTTCGAGAAACCATTTTCTCTCTCATTTCTAGAGTATCTCGTCACGATTATATACTATCCCATATTTCAGATCTTGTTCATTCGCTCACTCCAACCACCAATCATCCCGGTGTACTAGCAGAAGTTAACGAACTTCGCGCTCGCGTGACGGCTTTGGAGAATATGGTGCGAAGGTTACAAACACCAGCAGCAGCACCAGCAGCATAATCCGTACCACCATCATCAACACTGACAGTACCCATATCACCCTCAACCACAACCGCGTCGTAAACCTCAACATCACAATTTGTACCTCGGATATCAACATCACACACCTCAATATCACTATCTGTACTTCGAGTATGATCTTCGTTTTACATATCATTCTATATCGATTATCTTCGCTTTACTTATCGTTCTATCTCATTTATCTTCGTTCGACATGGTAATTATGTAATCTTTAATGTTTTAGAGATCATGTAATCAAGTATTAACGATAAATCAAAAAAATTTAATATCTTATTGACTCATTAAATCCATGATTACATCCGATGAAAATATATATGCAAGTATATTTTCATAAAGATTGTAATTAAAAATTCTTTTGTACAAACCGTTAATGATGAAAATATTTTAACGGGTGGGTAGTACCCGAGGAATATTTAGAATTCACATTAATAAGTTACACTGTACATTCTTCGAATCTGATTCAACGATCATTTACTATCCTACTTACAACTACCGATATACGTATCCGTTCACCACAGAATAACCATTTTTATTCAAATTTCATATTTGGATTTTTATCTATCAGAATCCAACAAGTGGCATAATGAAGAAAACATTGGATATGATAAAAATTTGTTAGAAACAAATGCGCTAATTAATTGAAATATTGTTAAGATTCCACGCTAACTGTTCCTAGCTAACTGTTCCCAGCTAACTATTAATTCCGAATTACATTTTATTTATTGCAATTTACATTCTCGCAATTTTATTTATCGTCATTTAATTTCTGTTATTTACTTTTATGCACTTTATTTTACGCACTTTAAATAACGGGACACGTACACAAGGTTTCGACCTATCATATCGACCCATCTATATATATATTTCGGAACAACCATAGACACTCTATATGTGAATGTTGGAGTTGGCTATACAGGGTTGAGGTTGATTCCAAAATATATATATACTTTGAGTTGTGATCGACACTGAGACCGGTACACGGGTCACGATACGTATTAATTATATATATTAAATTATATATGAATACATTGAACTGTTGAACTATTGGACCATTGGACAATTGGACTGATAGACTGCTAACTATGGACAAGTAAAATGAATTAAAATATTGATTATAACATATGAAACTAAACTAATCTTCAAGTTTGCCACTTGATTCTATCTTAAACCTCAATTGTATCTCAACGTTTACAATCCGCGTACAAACCTATCAGGATTCTTGAAAATACCTCAATCGAGAAGTTGAACCGACCGCACTTCATCTACAGAAGAAAAGATCTATACACATGAAAAACTCTTGAACCCAAAGTCATAGTTTAACACGTACCGCGACTAATTCTTTAGCATTTATTAGCAAACACAACCTCACAATTTCCTTTTCAAGAAGCTAATTTTTATCACAGTTCCAGCAAGTTAACTTCGACTTCTCAGTAAAACCAGTCTTATTACAACCTCGATATATATACTTTGTCCTTGCGCCGTCGTTATCGAAAAACCTTTTATATTCCACCATACTACCATAAGCGTTTAATCAACTAAAAACACAATTCGCTCGAAAACACCTCGGATTGATAACCGAAGATTCAGATATGGCTGCATTAAATGCAGAGGAAACAGTAAAATTGTAGATGGCATAAATGGCCAAAAGTTTGATGATAAAGAAGGGAGTGTTAAGAACGTTCGATAGAAAATTTGGTACTGAAAACCGGATTAAGCTAACCGTGAAGGAAACAAAGAACAAATACAAGGAATGAACCTGCCTTCAAATAATGCAAATGATTCAGTATCTGTTGAAACCGTCAGTATGAACCCTACTCCTTATTCTAAACTTTTTCAGATAATATTATTCATCATCATCTTATCTTAGATATTATAAGATATCTTCATATTTTCCGCTATACATATTCTCCATATTTCTAAAGATATTTTCACAACTATTCCTATCTGCAATCATCTATCTCCCCGTAATATCTGCGTTACAACATAAAAGAAACTGTGTTAGTTTCTAAATTCTGAAATCTTCATGTTTAAAATATGAATGTTTTGAAGCAGTATTGGGAACTGATGCGTGAATTAGTATAATATAATGAAACTTGATCAACTTCATTATATTACAGTAAGTCATGTTGCGTTTCTAATGGAATGTGATGATTCACAGTACCATCATTATGTGCCATGTTACACGGCTCTTACAATCTATCCAATCTCTAAACATATCAAGAAAATATTCTCTTGATGATTCGGTCTTTTCCAGGATATTCTGGTAATTTGACAAATCAAAAATCGTGCCATTACCAATTCTCTCTTAGGACATTAACTATATTCATTTCGAATTTCATACCTACGAATTCCGGACCATTACAAAAGATACTTAGTTGAAAAGGAGGAAAAGAAAAAGAATGAAGCTCCGAAATAGAAATTGGGATATAAATCGCAGTAAATGGAAGAGAGTATTAACTGTGGATGATAATGATTATAGAAAACAAAAGCAAGGACATCGAAGTATAAGGAAAGATATAAAACCCAATAATCACCCAGAAACTACAAACCGTGTATATCAATACGTATTGCGACGTAAAGACACGGGAGAATAAGAAATATTATAATTCCAAGAAAAATCATAAAAGTGAATAGATTCTTCTGGCGGCAAATGAAAAAGAAGAATGAAAGATATGAAGGTTAGAAGTATAATAAGAATCAGGATTGGATGGAACATATTAAGAATAAGTAGAGGAAGAAAGAATAAAGGTGTGGAGAATAAGGAAAACGAAGGGGGTGGATTTATAGTGAAATATCCGACAAAGAAATCGAAACAGATTACCGCATTAAATCAAAGGATATCCTGTTTCCTAAATCGTCGAAGAACCAAATCTTATTACATAAGATTTTCTTTAAATCCCTTAAATTCCGGAAATCAATCCTAATCACGTCATCGGTTAAAACAAATTCCATATTCACTCATTTCATTCTTTTGTGATAGCTTCACTCGTGCGCTTCACATGATCGAATCGTTTTATCCATATCTTCCAATAATGATAAAACTCTATTATTATCTCATATTTGTCATGAAAACATTCCTATTGTTTCTATGACAACCTCTACCAAATTTCGGGGACGAAATTTCTTTAACGGGTGGGTACTGTAACGACCCAGAAATTTCCGACCAAATTTAAACCCTAATCTCCATATGTTTCCGACACGATAAGCAAAATTTGAAATATTGAGTCTAGAAAGTTTGAAATCTTCATTCGGATAATCAGTTAACCTTTGACCAGGCCTGATGATTCGCGAACTATTATTTATAAATAAATGTGTAAGCATATAAATATAGATATATATATATATATATATATATATATATATATATATATATAAATGTAGGTGTATATAATAAATAATAACTAATTAAATCAAAAATACAAAATTAATAAGGTTGTTAAACTGAATATACATATGAATATAATTTACATATAAATGATGTTATGTATATTGTAAAATATATTAAAATTTAAATATATGTTATTATATGTATATATCATATAATTGTTGAATATTACATGATTGGCAAACTGTAATATTAATGTATGTAATTACAAGTTAAAATATAATTATATTATTATTATTATTATTATTATTATTATTATTATTATTATTATTATTATTATTATTATTATTATTACTAATATCATTGTTATCATTATGAAAATCATTATTATTATAAAATAATGCAATTAATTTTATTATCATTAATAATATTAATAAAATTACTATTATCAATATATTTATTACTTTTATCATTATATTTTGTATTATTTTTACTGTTATTATTAATTATTTATCATTAATATTATTATCATTTATATTATTATTATTAGTATTTTATTTATTATTAATAACAATATTATAAGTATTATTATTATTAATATGAATAATAATTATCAATATTTATTAATTATATAATGAAATTGATATATATCAAGAATTCGATATTTTTACATCAACTGTTATTTTTTTTGGTTTTATCTGATAATTGGCACGACTTTTGCTCAGCTTTCACTATCTGATATAACTCCATTTATTTGTCTGCTATAGAAATTCCTTTTCGACCCTTCACGGATATATAACAACGATTACTTTATGTTTATGGCAAAAATCATTCTAATCTCCACTAACTTTATCAATTATAATCGATACCTGCTGCAACTATTTATTTCTGTTCTCCCATTCCTTCGATTAAAACACCACCCAAAGTGATAATCGAAGATGACGAACACAATAGAAACAAGAATGATGATTATACTGTTTAATGTCGCTGCTGCTACGACTAGTTCCTGTTCGAACCACCACAAACACAAAACCCACTCATATGAAACCCACTGTTACGGTTTGTGAACCAGTTACGAATCTGTTTCTGTTTAAACTTAAATCCACTGAAACCGTCACCGCTGCTACCATGCTTATCTTTTTCTGGTTTGAGTGATTTTCGACACCCCACAAAAACCTGTTACTCGCCCTTTAAATTATTTACTTTACAATTGATCGAAGAATTTAATATTGCAAGTTGTTAGTGGGAGCCGCTAATTATGTTGTCACTTTTCTTTTTACTCGACAAACACAAAAGCAACTGAACCCTACGTTCCAAAAATCCAGCGAGCAACTCCATTAATATATTCCATGTTTGGATTGTTTTGTATTTGGACCGTTTTAATTGCCATGTACACACTTTGGGCTACCAGTTTTCCGTTTTAAATTGTTGGGCCGAAGTTTTAGATTGTTAGTTGGGCCGAGTATTTAGTTGTCTTTTGGGCTCCTGCAAACGGGTTAAAAAGTCTGGGTAGCGAATTAAATCAGATAAACAGAGCCAGAGGAATGGTTAAGGGGTGTCTTGCTGGGCGAGAGGTTGCAAGTTCGATTCTTGGCAGGAACGTTTATAATTTTCTTTTTAAGCTTAATACATTAAGGTAGTTTTTCTTATTATTATTACTATCATTATCATTATTATTGTTATTATCATTATTACTAATTAAAAACTTGATGAATATAACTATGGATATTATTATGAAAAGATTATGATTAAAAAGATATAAATATTTGGTTATGAAAATAATTATAATAACATTATTAATAAGTGTATTATTTTTAGAACTACTATTATTATCAGTATAATTAATATGATTATTAGTATTAACAATATTATTATAACAAATGAATATTTTCTATAAAAGAATATATATATTACAACTACCTTATATAATTACATATATTAAGATTATTTATATAAAAATTTACATATCACGAATTATTGATTTTAAATATAACAGTAAACTATATAAATATTAACTATTTTAAAAATATACAAATTAAATATATAAGATATATAAGTTAAGATATAATATATATAATTATTTGATTACAAATATATGTGTTAATATATATATGCAAATGATTTAGGTTCGTGAATCCGAGGCCAACCTTGCACTTGTTCAATGATGTTATATGTATTTTTACTACAAAATACAGTATGGTGAGTATATAGTCCCACTTTTAAACTCTAAATATTTCGGGATGAGAATACATGTATTTTATGTTTTACGTTATGGACACAAGTAACTGAAAAATATATTCTACGTTGAGTTGTACCACTGGCATACTTCCCTGTAGCTTGGTAACTATTATTTACAGCGGTATTGTAAACGCGAATCCTGTTGATAGATCTATCGGGCCTGACAACCCCAACCGGACTGGACGACCAGTATTCAACGGTTGCACAGTACTTCGTTTCGTGACTACACTTGGTACAGTGTAGTAAGATTTCATAATAAAGGGAATATGCGACGTGATTAAATGTTAAGTATGGTTACCAAGTGCTCAACCACTTAGAATATTTTTATTAAATGTTTATATATGAAATCTTGTAGTCCATTGTTATAACGCTGCTAGCATCAAACCTATATATCTCACCAACTTTATGTTGACTTTTTAAAGCATGTTATTCTCAGGTACGAATTAAGTCTTCCGCTGTGCATTTGCTCATGTTAAGGACATATCTTGGAATCGATCATTGCAATGGAACCAAATGTTGATGACTTCGTCCAGGAGGATTAGGACGGGTTGTTACACTACTATTCTAACTAGTAAGCACATAGCAAGCATATTAATTAAGTTGGCAAATTGATGAGTATTAAACATATTAACAAGTAGCAAGTAATACTCATACATAGCAAGAGATAGTTATTCTAAAATCAATCATATAGATATTTGCACAACATTATAGTTTAAGCTTTTAGCAAACTTACTTGCAATATAACATATTACATGATTAATGTGTAAGCACACATTAATGTCCAACACATGCACAAGGGAAGAGCAATCTCTAGTTGGGACTTGGTGACCATCCTAAATGTATCTAAGTGTATTTTAGGATTACAAGTCTTTGCTAGTTACACTTGAAAGAATTGTTCTTCATTTAGCCTTAATTAATCACTAAGTCATATTTAATTGAGATTAATATTCTAGTGACATTAGCTTAAGTGTGTTGGTACTTGGTGATCATACTAAAGATATCTAGATAAGTTTTAAGATCACGAGTTATTGATTAACACTTATGTGTTATGCCTAATCATGATTAATTTGTCATTAAGATGTAATTAAGTGCAATTAACTAAGATTAGTTTTTTTATGACCAAGACTCAATTGAGTATGGAAAGGACATCTATTCTAAGCGTGTTGAACAAGGTTTCATGAATTATAGATTTCGGGAACTAGTAAAACTAAATTTGGTCAAAAATGGTGATAGAGAAAACTGTGGTCGCACTACGATTGACTGTGGTGGCAACCGTACAACTTGTTTTCACAAGACTGCGTTGCAATTCAGTTTGGGCTTCTACGGCTGGGTATGCGGTCGACCGTACATCGACCTTGTACTTTGCTGACCTTTATTTTCATTCTTTAAGTTTTGTTTGACTTGGTCATTTGCAAGATTAAGTATGGATTAGTGACCTTGCGTGTTTTATGTTAAGATGTCGATCATCACTTATGCGTATGTATGTGTCATCATCAAAACATATTCTTTGTTTAAGCATCATACTTAACTTAGCCGATTAGTCCATTAATCAACATTCAACCAACAAGGAAAATATCATGGACCAACTGTGTAACTTTCAGAAGGGACTTACGGTGCAATTTTAAAGACTTGGAAATCTATGAATAGAAGGTTTCATCCACCATTATAACACACACTTCCATCCACAACACACTTTCAATACTTTCTTACTTATTTTAGTAGTTAGCTTCTATATTAGAATAATTATCACTAGATTAGCAATAATTAACTATAGTTAAGGTACAAAGTGAAATGTCCCGTTCTTATTGATTAAAAACGTTCCATATTAATTGATTTCGTTGCGAGGTTTTGACCTCTATATGAGACGTTTTTCAAAGACTGCATTCATTTTTAAACAAACCATAACCTTTATTTCATCAATAAAGGTTTAAAAAGCTTTACGTAGATTATCAAATAATGATAATCTAAAATATCCTGTTTACACACGACCATTACATAATGGTTTACAATACAAATATGTTACAACAAAATAAGTTTCTTGAATGCAGTTTTTACACAATATCATACAAGCATGGACTCCAAATCTTGTCCTTATTTAAGTATGCGACAGCGAAAGCTCTTAATAATCACCTGAGAATAAACATGCTTAAAACGTCAACAAAAATGTTGGTGAGTTATAGGTTTAACCTATATATATCAAATCGTAACAATAGACCACAAGATTTCATATTTAAATACACATCCCATACATAGAGATAAAAATCATTCATATGGTGAACACCTGGTAACCGACAATAACAAGATGCATATATAAGAATATCCCCATCATTCCGGGACACCCTTCGGATATGATATAAATTTCGAAGTACTAAAGCATCCGGTACTTTGGATGGGGTTTGTTAGGCCCAATAGATCTATCTTTAGGATTCGCGTCAATTAGGGTGTCTGTTCCCTAATTCTTAGATTACCAGACTTAATAAAAAGGGGCATATTCGATTTCGATAATTCAACCATAGAATGTAGTTTCACGTACTTGTGTCTATTTTGTAAATCATTTATAAAACCTGCATGTATTCTCATCCCAAAAATATTAGATTTTAAAAGTGGGACTATAACTCACTTTCACAGATTTACTCCGTCGAGAAGTAAGACTTGGCCACTGGTTGATTCACGAACCTATAACAATATATACATATATATCAAAGTATGTTCAAAATATATTTACAACACTTTTAATATATTTTGATGTTTTAAGTTTATTAAGTCAGCTGTCCTCGTTAGTAACCTACAACTAGTTGTCCACAGTTAGATGTACAGAAATAAATCGATAAATATTATCTTGAATCAATCCACGACCCAGTGTATACGTATCTCAGTATTGATCACAACTCAAACTATATATATTTTGGAATCAACCTCAACCCTGTATAGCTAACTCCAACATTCACATATAGAGTGTCTATGGTTGTTCCGAAATATATATAGATGTGTCGACATGATAGGTCGAAACATTGTATACGTGTCTATGGTATCTCAAGATTACATAATATATAATACAAGTTGATTAAGTTATGGTTGGAATAGATTTGTTACCAATTTTCACGTAGCTAAAATGAGAAAAATTATCCAATCTTGTTTTACCCATAACTTCTTCATTTTAAATCCGTTTTGAGTGAATCAAATTGATATGGTTTCATATTGAACTCTATTTTATGAATCTAAACAAAAAAAGTATAGGTTTCTAGTCGGAAAAATAAGTTACAAGTCGTTTTTGTAAAGGTAGTCATTTCAGTCGAAAGAACGACGTCTAGATGACCATTTTAGAAAACATACTTCCACTTTGAGTTTAACCATAATTTTTGGATATAGTTTCATGTTCATAATAAAAATCAATTTCTCAGAATAACAACTTTTAAATCAAAGTTTATCATAGTTTTTAATTAACTAACCCAAAACAGCCCGCGGTGTTACTACGACGGCGTAAATTCGGTTTTACGGTGTTTTTCGTGTTTCCAGGTTTTAAATCATTAAGTTAGCATATCATATAGATATAGAACATGTGTTTAGTTGATTTTAAAAGTCAAGTTAGAAGGATTAACTTTTGTTTGCGAACAAGTTTAGAATTAACTAAACTATGTTCTAGTGATTACAAGTTTAAACCTTCGAATAAGATAGCTTTATATGTATGAATCGAATGATGTTATGAACATCATTACTACCTTAAGTTCCTTGGATGAACCTACTGGAAAAGAGAAAAATGGATCTAGCTTCAATGGATCCTTGGATGGCTCAAAGTTCTTGAAGCAAAATCATGACACGAAAACAAGTTCAAGTAAGATCATCACTTGAAATAAGATTGTTATAGTTATAGAAATTGAACCAAAGTTTGAATATGATTATTACCTTGTATTAGAATGATAACCTACTCTAAGAAACAAAGATTTCTTGAGGTTGGATGATCACCTTACAAGATTGGAAGTGAGCTAGCAAACTTGAAAGTATTCTTGATTTTATGAAACTAGAACTTTTGGAATTTATGAAGAACACTTAGAACTTGAAGATAGAACTTGAGAGAGATCAATTAGATGAAAAAAATTGAAGAATGAAAGTGTTTGTAGGTGTTTTTGGTCGTTGGTGTATGGATTAGATATAAAAGATATGTAATTTTGTTTTCATGTAAATAAGTCATGAATGATTACTCATATTTTTGTAATTTTATGAGATATTTCATGCTAGTTGCCAAATGATGGTTCCCACATGTGTTAGGTGACTCACATGGGCTGCTAAGAGCTGATCATTGGAGTGTATATACCAATAGTACATACATCTAAAAGCTGTGTATTGTACGAGTACGAATACGGGTGCATACGAGTAGAATTGTTGATGAAACTGAACGAGGATGTAATTGTAAGCATTTTTGTTAAGTAGAAGTATTTTGATAAGTGTATTGAAGTCTTTCAAAAGTGTATAAATACATATTAAAACACTACATGTATATACATTTTAACTGAGTCGTTAAGTCATCGTTAGTCGTTACATGTAAGTGTTGTTTTGAAACCTTTAGGTTAACGATCTTGTTAAATGTTGTTAACCCAATGTTTATAATATCAAAAGAGATTTTAAATTATTATATTATCATGATATTATGATGTACGAATATCTCTTAATATGATATATATACATTAAATGTCGTTACAACGATAAACGTTACATATATGTCTCGTTTCAAAATCATTAAGTTAGTAGTCTTGTTTTTACATATGTAGTTCATTGTTAATATAATTAATGATATGTTTACTTATCATAATATCATGTTAACTATATATATAACCATATATATGTCATCATATAGTTTTTCACAAGTTTTAACGTTCGTGAATCACCGGTCAACTTGGGTGGTCAATTGTCTATATGAAACCTATTTCAATTAATCAAGTCTTAACAAGTTTGATTGCTTAACATGTTGGAAACATTTAATCATGTAAATATCAATCTCAATTAATATATATAAACATGGAAAAGTTCGGGTCACTACAGTACCTACCCGTTAAATAAATTTCGTCCCGAAATTTTAAGCTGTTGAAGGTGTTGACGAATCTTCTGGAAATAGATGCGGGTATTTCTTCTTCATCTGATCTTCACGCTCCCTGGTGAACTCGGGTCCTCTACGAGCATTCCATCGAACCTTAACAATTGGTACCTTGTTTTGCTTAAGTCTTTTAACCTCACGATCCATTATTTCGACGGGTTCTTCGATGAATTGAAGTTTTTCGTTGATTTGGATTTCATCTAACGGAATAGTGAGATCTTCTTTAGCAAAACATTTCTTCAAATTCGAGACGTGGAAAGTGTTATGTACAGCCGCGAGTTGTTGAGGTAACTCAAGTCGGTAAGCTACTGGTCCGACACGATCAATAATCTTGAATGGTCCAATATACCTTGGATTTAATTTCCCTCGTTTACCAAATCGAACAACGCCTTTCCAAGGTGCAACTTTAAGCATGACCATCTCTCCAATTTCAAATTCTATATCTTTTCTTTTAATGTCAGCGTAGCTCTTTTGTCGACTTTGGGCGGTTTTCAACCGTTGTTGAATTTGGATGATCTTCTCGGTAGTTTCTTGTATAATCTCCGGACCCGTAATCTGTCTATCCCCCACTTCACTCCAACAAATCGGAGACCTGCACTTTCTACCATAAAGTGCTTCAAACGGCGCCATCTCAATGCTTGAATGGTAGCTGTTGTTGTAGGAAAATTCTGCTAACGGTAGATGTCGATCCCAACTGTTTCCGAAATCAATAACACATGCTCGTAGCATGTCTTCAAGCGTTTGTATCGTCCTTTCGCTCTGCCCATCAGTTTGTGGATGATAGGCAGTACTCATGTCTAGACGAGTTCCTAATGCTTGCTGTAATGTCTGCCAGAATCTTGAAATAAATCTGCCATCCCTATCAGAGATAATAGAGATTGGTATTCCATGTCTGGAGATGACTTCCTTCAAATACAGTCGTGCTAACTTCTCCATCTTGTCATCTTCTCTTATTGGCAGGAAGTGTGCTGATTTGGTGAGACGATCAACTATTACCCAAATAGTATCAAAACCACTTGCAGTCCTTGGCAATTTAGTGATGAAATCCATGGTAATGTTTTCCCATTTCCATTCTGGGATTTCGGGTTGTTGAAGTAGACCTGATGGTTTCTGATGCTCAGCTTTGACTTTAGAACACGTCAAACATTCTCCTACGTATTTAGCAACATCGGCTTTCATACCCGGCCACCAAAAATGTTTCTTGAGATCCTTGTACATCTTCCCCGTTCCAGGATGTATTGAGTATCTGGTTTTATGAGCTTCTCTAAGTACCATTTCTCTCATATCTCCAAATTTTGGTACCCAAATCCTTTCAGCCCTATACCGGGTTCCGTCTTCCTGAATATTAAGATGCTTCTCCGATCCTTTGGGTATTTCATCCTTTAAATTTCCCTCTTTTAAAACTCCTTGTTGCGCCTCCTTTATTTGAGTAGTAATGTTATTATGAATCATTATATTCATAGATTTTACTCGAATGGGTTCTCTATCCTTCCTGCTCAAGGCATCGGCTACCACATTTGCCTTCCCCGGGTGGTAACGAATCTCAAAATCGTAATCATTCAATAATTCAATCCACCTACGCTGCCTCATATTCAGTTGTTTCTGATTAAATATGTGTTGAAGACTTTTGTGGTCGGTATATATAATACTTTTGACCCCATATAAGTAGTGCCTCCAAGTCTTTAATGCAAAAACAACCGCGCCTAATTCCAAATCATGCGTCGTATAATTTTGTTCGTGAATCTTCAATTGTCTAGACGCATAAGCAATCACCTTCGTTCGTTGCATTAATACACAACCGAGACCTTGCTTTGATGCGTCACAATAAATCACAAAATCATCATTCCCTTCAGGCAATGACAATATAGGTGCCGTAGTTAGCTTTTTCTTCAATAACTGAAACGCTTTCTCTTGTTCATCATTCCATTCAAATTTCTTCCCTTTATGCGTTAATGCAGTCAAGGGTTTTGCTATTCTGGAAAAGTCTTGGATGAACCTTCTGTAGTAACCAGCTAGTCCTAAAAACTGGCGTATGTGTTTCGGAGTTTTCGGGGTTTCCCACTTTTCAACAGTTTCTATCTTTGCCGGATCCACCTTAATACCTTCTTTGTTCACTATGTGACCGAGGAATTGAACTTCTTCCAACCAAAATGCACACTTTGAAAACTTAGCGTACAATTCTTCCTTCCTCAATACTTCTAACACCTTTCTCAAATGTTCACCGTGTTCTTGGTCATTCTTTGAGTAAATAAGTATGTCATCAATGAAAACAATGACAAACTTGTCAAGGTATGGTCCACACACTCGGTTCATAAGGTCCATGAACACAGCTGGTGCATTAGTTAAACCAAACGGCATGACCATAAACTCGTAATGACCGTAACGTGTTCTGAAAGCAGTCTTTGGAATATCATCTTCTTTCACCCGCATTTGATGATACCCGGAACGTAAGTCAATCTTTGAATAAACAGTCGAGCCTTGTAGTTGATCAAATAAGTCGTCGATTCTCGGTAGTGGGTAGCGGTTCTTGATGGTAAGTTTGTTCAACTCTCGGTAGTCGATACACAACCTGAATGTACCATCTTTCTTCTTGACAAACAAAACAGGAGCTCCCCACGGTGATGTGCTTGGTCGAATGAAACCACGCTCTAAAAGTTCTTGTAATTGGCTTTGCAGTTCTTTCATCTCGCTGGGTGCGAGTCTGTAAGGAGCACGAGCTATTGGTGCAGCTCCTGGTACAAGATCTATTTGAAATTCAACGGATCGATGTGGGGGTAATCCCGGTAATTCTTTCGGAAATACATCGGGAAATTCTTTTGCAATGGGAACATCATTGATGCTCTTTTCTTCAGTTTGTACTTTCTCGACGTGTGGTAGAACAGCATAGCAACCTTTTCTTATTAGTTTTTGTGCCTTCAAATTACTAATAAGATGTAGCTTCGTGTTGCCCTTTTCTCCGTACACCATTAAGGGTTTTCCTTTTTCTCGTATAATGCGAATTGCATTTTTGTAACAAACGATCTCCGCTTTCACTTCTTTCAACCAGTCCATACCGATTATCACATCAAAACTCCCTAACTCTACTGGTATCAAATCAATCTTAAATGTTTCGCTAACCAGTTTAATTTCTCGATTCCGACATATATTATCTGCTGAAATTAATTTACCATTTGCTAATTCGAGTAAAAATTTACTATCCAAAGGCGTCAATGGACAACTTAATTTAGCACAAAAATCTCTACTCATATAGCTTCTATCCGCACCCGAATCAAATAAAACGTAAGCAGATTTATTGTCAATAAGAAACGTACCCATAACAAGCTCCGGGTCTTCCTGTGCCTCTACCGCATTAATATTGAAAACTCTTCCACGGCCTTGTCCATTCGTGTTCTCCTGGTTCGGGCAATTTCTAATAATGTGGCCTGGTTTTCCACATTTATAACAAACTACATTGGCATAACTTGCTCCGACACTACTTGCTCCGCCATTACTCGTTCCGACACCATTTGTTCCTTTCGTTCTATTAACCCCTGGTCCGTAGACCTCACACTTCGCCGCGCTATGACCATTTCTTTTACACTTGTTGCAAAATTTGGTGCAGAACCCCGAGTGATTCTTTTCACACCTTTGGCATAGCTGCTTCTGATTGTTGTTGTTGTTGCGGTTATTATTGTTGTTGGGATGATTGTTGTAGTTGCTGTTGTTGTTGTTGTTGTTGTTGTTGTTAGGCCGTTTGTTGTAGTTGCGATTGATGTTGCGATTGTTGGGATAATTGTTGCGATTATTGTTGTAATTGCTGTTGTTGTTGTATTGGTGATTCTTATCACCGTTTTCCTCCCACTTTCTTTTGACTTGCTTCACATTGGCCTCTTCAGCAGTCTGTTCTTTAATTCTTTCTTCAATCTGGTTCACTAGTTTGTGAGCCATTCTACATGCCTGTTGTATGGAGGCGGGCTCGTGTGAACTTATATCTTCTTGGATTCTTTCCGGTAATCCTTTCACAAACGCGTCGATCTTCTCTTCCTCATCTTCGAATGCTCCCGGACACAATAGGCACAATTCTGTGAATCGTCTTTCGTACGTGGTAATATCAAATCCTTGGGTTCGTAACCCTCTAAGTTCTGTCTTGAGCTTATTGACCTCGGTTCTGGGACGGTACTTCTCGTTCATCAAGTGCTTGAATGCTGACCACGGTAGTGCGTACGCATCATCTTGTCCCACTTGCTCTAGATAGGTATTCCACCATGTTAACGCAGAACCTGTGAAGGTATGCGTAGCGTACTTCACTTTGTCCTCTTCAGTACACTTACTTATGGCAAACACCGATTCAACCTTCTCGGTCCACCGTTTCAATCCGATCGGTCCTTCGGTTCCATCAAATTCCAAAGGTTTGCAGGCAGTGAATTCTTTGTAGGTGCATCCTACACGATTTCCTGTACTGCTAGATCCAAGGTTATTGTTGGTATGTAGCGCAGCCTGTACTGCGGCTATGTTTGAAGCTAGAAAAGTACGGAATTCCTCTTCATTCATATTCACGGTGTGTCGAGTAGTCGGTGCCATTTCCTTCAAAATAGTTAAATGGAACAAGTTAATCATACAGAATATTAAGAGTAGTTAATAGTATTTCGTAGCATAATATGAACTCATTTATAAAAGCTTTTTCTTCATATTAGCGTTTTATAAGTTTAAATTCGGGTAGTACCTACCCGTTAAGTTCATACTTAGTAGCTAATATACAATTCAACTACTACAATTCTATATGAAAAACTGATTGTAATAATATTTCGCGTTCAAACTTTTATACAATATTTTACAAACTTACAATACCGCTTATTTTACATAAAGCATGAAATATAGCACACAATAACTTTGATACAAGATAGTTGTGAAGACAATTCTAGCTAGTACACAAGTCGTTCGGCAAAGGCAATAAAGACACGTAATTCATACGTCCAGAAACAAGTCATGCATTCTGGTTTTACTAGGACTACTTCCCATCCTTGGTCTTGTGCAACATAACCGTTATGGCCGTTGATAAGACAGCGTGTTGTAACGTCATCAAAGGGACGAGGGTTACGTAATGTCCAACAGTCCCGTAATAATCTAAAAACCTCATTTCTTACCTCAATTACCGACTCTGTCACTTGTGGAAACGTTTTGTTTAATAGTTGTAGCCCGATGTTCTTGTTCTCACTTTGGTGAGAAGCGAACATTACTAATCCGTAAGCATAACATGCTTCTTTATGTTGCATGTTAGCCGCTTTTTCTAAATCACGAAGTCCAATATTCGGATATATTGAGTCAAAATAATTTCTTAACCCGTTGCGTAAAATAGCATTTGGGTTCCCCGCAATATATGCGTCAAAGTAAACACATCGTAACTTATGGGTTTCCCAATGTGATATCCCCCATCTTTCAAACGAAAGTCTCTTATAAACCAAGACATTCTTGGAACGTTCTTCGAATGTCTTACAAACTGATCTCGCCTTAAATAGTTGTGCCGAAGAATTCTGGCTGACTCTAGACAAGATTTCATCAATCATGTCTCCGGGTAGGTCTCTTAAAATATTGGGTTGTCTATCCATTTTGTGTTTTTAAACTGTAAAATAGACAAGAGTTAGTTTCATAAAAAAAATACTTATTAATACAAGCAATTTTTACATATATCATAAAGCATAAGAACACTATATTACATATATTACACCACACGAATACAACTATCTTATTCCGACTCGCTCGTTTCTTCTTCTTCAGTTTTGGTTCGTTTTGCCAAATTTCTAGGGATATATGATGTTCCCCTAATACGAGCCGTCGTTGTCCACATTGGTTTAGAAAAACCTGGTGGTTTAGAGGTTCCCGGGTCATTGTTACAACTTAAGGACTTCGGGGGTTGACGATACATATAAAGTTCATCGGGGTTGGAATTAGATTTCTCTATTTTTATGCCCTTTCCCTTATTATTTTCTTTTGCCTTTTTAAATTCAGTTGGGGTAATTTCTATAACATCATCGGAATTCTCGTCGGAATCCGATTCATCGGAGAATTGGTAATCCTCCCAATATTTTGCTTCCTTGGCGGAAACACCATTGACCATAATTAACTTTGGTCGGTTGGTTGAGGATTTTCTTTTACTTAACCGTTTTATTATTTCCCCCACCAGTTCTATTTCTTCATCCGGTTCCGATTCTTCTTCCGGTTCCGATTCTTCTTCCGGTTCCGACTCTTCTTCCGGTTCCTCTTCGGGAACTTGTGAATCAGTCCACAAATCATTCCAATTTACATTTGACTCTTCATTATTATTAGGTGAGTCAATGGGACTTGTTCTAGAGGTAGACATCTATCACATAATATCAAACACGTTAAGAGATTAATATATCACATAATATTCATATGTTAAAAATATATAGTTTCCAACAAAAATGTTAAGCAATCATTTTTAAAGAAAACACGGTCGAAGTCCAGACTCACTAATGCATCCTAACAAACTCGATAAGATACACTAATGCAAATTTTCTGGTTCTCTAAGACCAACGCTCTGATACCAACTGAAATGTCCCGTTCTTATTGATTAAAAACGTTCCATATTAATTGATTTCGTTGCGAGGTTTTGACCTCTATATGAGACGTTTTTCAAAGACTGCATTCATTTTTAAACAAACCATAACCTTTATTTCATCAATAAAGGTTTAAAAAGCTTTACGTAGATTATCAAATAATGATAATCTAAAATATCCTGTTTACACACGACCATTACATAATGGTTTACAATACAAATATGTTACAACAAAATAAGTTTCTTGAATGCAGTTTTTACACAATATCATACAAGCATGGACTCCAAATCTTGTCCTTATTTAAGTATGCGACAGCGGAAGCTCTTAATAATCACCTGAGAATAAACATGCTTAAAACGTCAACAAAAATGTTGGTGAGTTATAGGTTTAACCTATATATATCAAATCGTAACAATAGACCACAAGATTTCATATTTAAATACACATCCCATACATAGAGATAAAAATCATTCATATGGTGAACACCTGGTAACCGACAATAACAAGATGCATATATAAGAATATCCCCATCATTCCGGGACACCCTTCGGATATGATATAAATTTCGAAGTACTAAAGCATCCGGTACTTTGGATGGGGTTTGTTAGGCCCAATAGATCTATCTTTAGGATTCGCGTCAATTAGGGTGTCTGTTCCCTAATTCTTAGATTACCAGACTTAATAAAAAGGGGCATATTCGATTTCGATAATTCAACCATAGAATGTAGTTTCACGTACTTGTGTCTATTTTGTAAATCATTTATAAAACCTGCATGTATTCTCATCCCAAAAATATTAGATTTTAAAAGTGGGACTATAACTCACTTTCACAGATTTACTCCGTCGAGAAGTAAGACTTGGCCACTGGTTGATTCACGAACCTATAACAATATATACATATATATCAAAGTATGTTCAAAATATATTTACAACACTTTTAATATATTTTGATGTTTTAAGTTTATTAAGTCAGCTGTCCTCGTTAGTAACCTACAACTAGTTGTCCACAGTTAGATGTACAGAAATAAATCGATAAATATTATCTTGAATCAATCCACGACCCAGTGTATACGTATCTCAGTATTGATCACAACTCAAACTATATATATTTTGGAATCAACCTCAACCCTGTATAGCTAACTCCAACATTCACATATAGAGTGTCTATGGTTGTTCCGAAATATATATAGATGTGTCGACATGATAGGTCGAAACATTGTATACGTGTCTATGGTATCTCAAGATTACATAATATATAATACAAGTTGATTAAGTTATGGTTGGAATAGATTTGTTACCAATTTTCACGTAGCTAAAATGAGAAAAATTATCCAATCTTGTTTTACCCATAACTTCTTCATTTTAAATCCGTTTTGAGTGAATCAAATTGATATGGTTTCATATTGAACTCTATTTTATGAATCTAAACAAAAAAAGTATAGGTTTCTAGTTGGAAAAATAAGTTACAAGTCGTTTTTGTAAAGGTAGTCATTTCAGTCGAAAGAACGACGTCTAGATGACCATTTTAGAAAACATACTTCCACTTTGAGTTTAACCATAATTTTTGGATATAGTTTCATGTTCATAATAAAAATCAATTTCTCAGAATAACAACTTTTAAATCAAAGTTTATCATAGTTTTTAATTAACTAACCCAAAACAGCCCGCGGTGTTACTACGACGGCGTAAATTCGGTTTTACGGTGTTTTTCGTGTTTCCAGGTTTTAAATCATTAAGTTAGCATATCATATAGATATAGAACATGTGTTTAGTTGATTTTAAAAGTCAAGTTAGAAGGATTAACTTTTGTTTGCGAACAAGTTTAGAATTAACTAAACTATGTTCTAGTGATTACAAGTTTAAACCTTCGAATAAGATAGCTTTATATGTATGAATCGAATGATGTTATGAACATCATTACTACCTTAAGTTCCTTGGATGAACCTACTGGAAAAGAGAAAAATGGATCTAGCTTCAATGGATCCTTGGATGGCTCAAAGTTCTTGAAGCAAAATCATGACACGAAAACAAGTTCAAGTAAGATCATCACTTGAAATAAGATTGTTATAGTTATAGAAATTGAACCAAAGTTTGAATATGATTATTACCTTGTATTAGAATGATAACCTACTCTAAGAAACAAAGATTTCTTGAGGTTGGATGATCACCTTACAAGATTGGAAGTGAGCTAGCAAACTTGAAAGTATTCTTGATTTTATGAAACTAGAACTTTTGGAATTTATGAAGAACACTTAGAACTTGAAGATAGAACTTGAGAGAGATCAATTAGATGAAAAAAATTGAAGAATGAAAGTATTTGTAGGTGTTTTTGGTCGTTGGTGTATGGATTAGATATAAAAGATATGTAATTTTGTTTTCATGTAAATAAGTCATGAATGATTACTCATATTTTTGTAATTTTATGAGATATTTCATGCTAGTTGCCAAATGATGGTTCCCACATGTGTTAGGTGACTCACATGGGCTGCTAAGAGCTGATCATTGGAGTGTATATACCAATAGTACATACATCTAAAAGCTGTGTATTGTACGAGTACGAATACGGGTGCATACGAGTAGAATTGTTGATGAAACTGAACGAGGATGTAATTGTAAGCATTTTTGTTAAGTAGAAGTATTTTGATAAGTGTATTGAAGTCTTTCAAAAGTGTATAAATACATATTAAAACACTACATGTATATACATTTTAACTGAGTCGTTAAGTCATCGTTAGTCGTTACATGTAAGTGTTGTTTTGAAACCTTTAGGTTAACGATCTTGTTAAATGTTGTTAACCCAATGTTTATAATATCAAAAGAGATTTTAAATTATTATATTATCATGATATTATGATGTACGAATATCTCTTAATATGATATATATACATTAAATGTCGTTACAACGATAAACGTTACATATATGTCTCGTTTCAAAATCATTAAGTTAGTAGTCTTGTTTTTACATATGTAGTTCATTGTTAATATAATTAATGATATGTTTACTTATCATAATATCATGTTAACTATATATATAACCATATATATGTCATCATATAGTTTTTCACAAGTTTTAACGTTCGTGAATCACCGGTCAACTTGGGTGGTCAATTGTCTATATGAAACCTATTTCAATTAATCAAGTCTTAACAAGTTTGATTGCTTAACATGTTGGAAACATTTAATCATGTAAATATCAATCTCAATTAATATATATAAACATGGAAAAGTTCGGGTCACTACACAAAGTTTGTAAAAGAGCACAATGCGTCGAAAGTTGTTAACTCTTTTGTATTATTCAGAACTTGTTATAATCTACGGCCAATTTATAACGACCAGTCCTAATCCATCTGGACGAATACATTACATTTGGTTACATCGCGAGGTACTTGACCTCTATATGATACATTTTACAAACATTGCATTCATTTTTAAAAGACAAACTTTCATTACAATGAAAGTTGACGGCATGCATACCATTTCATAATACATCCAACTATAATTGACTTAATAATAATCTTGATGAACTCAACGACTCGAATGCAACGTCTTTTGAAATATGTCATGAATGACTCCAAGTAATATCTCTAAAATGAGCAAATGCACAGCGGAAGATTTCTTTCATACCTGAGAATAAACATGCTTTAAAATGTCAACCAAAAGGTTGGTGAGTTCATAAGTTTATCATAATCGATCATTTCCATCATTTTAATAGACCACAAGATTTTCATTTCCATTTCTCATAGATATACGTCCCATACGTAGAGACAAAAATCATTCATATGGATTGAACACCTGGTAATCGACATTAACAAGATGCATATAAAATATCCCCATCATTCCGGGACTCCCTTCAGACATGATAATTTTGAAGTAATAAAGCAGTTCAAATTCTCTGACTGGGGCTTGTTAGTGCCCATAGATCTATCTTTAGGATTCGCGTCAATTAGGGTGCCTATTCCCTAATTCTTAGATTACCAGACTAAAAGGGGCATATTCGGCTTCGATCATTCAACCATATAATGTAGTTTTAATTACTTGTGTCTATTTCGTAAAACAGTTATAAAAACAGTGCATGTATTCTCAGTCCCAAAAATATATATTGCAAAAGCATTTAAAAGGGGAGTAATGAAACTCACAATACGATATTTTGTAGTAAAAATATGCATATGACGGAACTGAACAATTTCAGGGTTGGCCTCGGATTCACGAACCTATATCATTTGTATATATATATATATATATTAAAACAAATAATCGTAATCAAACAAGTGTATACATATTATTTTATGTATTAAGATTAATATCGTTATATATATATATATATATATATATATATATATATATATATATATATATATATATATATATATATATATATATATATATATATATATATATATATAATTTTATTAATACTTATATTACATTATGATATTCATTTGATATTTAATTAGTGTTATTAGTTAAATCAAAATTTTATGTAGTATATATATATATATATATATATATAACTATTAATTGTAGTAGTACTATTTTAAGGATAATAATAATACTGATAAAAGTAATTTTAATGTAAATAATAATTTTACTAATAATGATAAAGTAAAAATAATAGTTTTAGCAAAAATAGTATTTTAATAGTAATGGTAAGTTTAATAATAATTACCGTTTTCAATAGAAATTTTAATGATCATATAACTAATAATGCTAAAATTAATGTTAAATGGTACTTCTAATACTAATATTAATGATAATGATACTTAATGATATTAATGACAATAATAACTATACATATGATAACAATGCTAATATTAATGATAACAATTCGCATAATAATACTAATAATGCCTAATGATCATACATAGTAATAACTATAATGAAAATAATATAATATTAATTATAATAATAATATCAATAATAATATTAATAATAATAATGATAATAATTACAATATTCATAAATTTATAGTAATACTCATAATATCATTTTTACATTATTTTCATTACAATATAATTTTAATCATTGATATGCCTTACAGTTCGTTATCTTTTACTCATTCCTCTCGTTATCGATAATGTATAGTCTTTTCTAAGTTCTAAAATTCATAAATTTAACCATGAATTAACTTGCACCTTATTTTATCATCAAGTTTATGATTAAAGTTGCTATATTAATCTTTTATCATAATAATCTTCATGATATATAACCATAATACTTTTATATTTCTTTTAATAATCAAAATCATATTTATTTTCATAAATTACTAATAATAATAATAACAATAATAATAATAATAATAATAATAATAATAATAATAATAATAATAATAATAATAATAATAATAATAATAATAATAATAATAATAATAATAATAATAATAATAATAGTAATAATAGTAATAATAAAAATAATAAAAATAGACTACCTCAAAAGAATGAGTTCCAAAAAGAAGTAACAGCCCATGCCGGGGATTGAACCCAAGACCTCACGTTTACACTCAGCATGCCCAACCATCTCGTCTGTTTTGTTTTTCTGATTTAATATCCATATTATATCTATATATGTATCTCTCTATTTTTCTAAACCTTTCTTCTTCATCATCTAAATTCCAAAATCGACCAGTGACTCACAACATGTATCAAACTATAATCTGTTAGTTTTAGTAATTATAAATGAAACAGAGAATGATTTGAAATCGTGAAATTAATTTAACAGTTTAAAAAAAAATTCACAGCCATCTGCTGTTCGTCGTTTTTTAGAAAAGAAAAAAAAATTGATTTCCATTTTGAAATCGTTTTGGACAAACGTTATAACATAAAATTAGTTTCAAATTACTCCTAGAATCTTTACAAACCATCAATTTAATCTGAATTATCAAAACAAACTCGAATTTGATCAAGAACAAATCTGTTGACTTTTTCAAGTAAAACTTTGACCTCAAAATTCATAATCAGTTTAAGGAATTGGAATACGTAATTTTGCAAAAAGATTGTTTTGAATATACCTAACACAACCACATTTATAGATTTTACAATTTTTTTTGATTTCAAGCTTTTAAAAAAATTGACACATACAGAGGTTTAGTCTGCTTCTTTTTTTTTCTTTTTTTTTTTAATTTTTCTTTTTGGATCGCAGAAGCAAGGATTATATAATGCAGGTGTATGAATGATACAGTAATGAGATTTGATCGATTTTGTAATATAGTAATCCAATTGGGTCGACAAGGTTTCAATCAGTGAAGAAAATTGAGAAAAATAAATAAAAAACAGAAAAGAAGAATTAACAGATTTCGTACGATTTAAGATTCTGATATCTAAAAATTTTGTTTCCATCTGAATATTACTAATTTATAAGAATAAATTTGTTAATAATTAAATTCATATAATTATTAATAGAAATACTAATAATAATATTTATAGAAATAATAATAATAATAATAATAATAATAATAATAATAATAATAATAATAATAATAATAATAATAATAATAATAATAATAATAATAATAATAATAATAATAATAATAATAATAATAATAATAATAATAATATTTATCAATAACAATAATACTACTACTACTACTAATATAGTGACAATAATAATGTTAAATAAGAATGATTATTTTTAGTATATTAATAATAATCATAATAATAACTAAAATTTTAATTCTCCCACTAATTATAATGGTATTAGTAACAATAATAGTAATATAACCATTTACATGTATCACATTTCATATATATATATATATATATATATATATATATATATATATATATATATATACACACACACACACTTTTTATTAGAAATAATGATATTAATAATACTTATATTAATGTTAATATTATCATTGATAATAATAATGAAAGTAATGATCATATTACTAATATATCATTTATACTTTAACTTGTAATTACATATAACATATTAACCTTACCTTTTATTAATTATGTAATATTTATTTTATATAATAACATATTTATATATTTAACATTTATATATTTTTTTATATATTACAATATACCTATAATATTGATTATGTATACAAATCATATATATTTACATATAGATTTATTTCAATCACAACTTTATTATCTTGAATATATATTGTTACCTAATTAACTCTGATGATTAACTTATCAACATACCCGAGAAATTGTTGTAAAGCACACATTGAAAGTTAAGCAGGAATCTCCACTAACTTTTGACTAACCCTTGATAATTGATACCTTGTTCCCACTTGTAAATTACTTTACCATTTATTCTGAATATTGTTAAAAAGGAAAGATTTCTCAAATCATAGTGGACCTCTCAACCGAGACTTATCATAATAACACAATACTTCTAATAATTCAATCTTTTGATATTATCTTTTAATTCCGTCAGTAAATATATTGAAACAAATACGTTCATGTAAAATATTATACATTTAACATTTTGATAACGTTTTCAATTAATATAACAATATATATATTATATATATACATATCTATATACACATAAATGTTCGTGAATCATCGAGCACAATCAAAGGGTAATTGATTACATGAACACAGTACAAAGTTTTTGAGATTTCAACATTACAGACTTTGCTTATCGTGTCGAAAACATATAAAGATCAAGTTTAAATTTGGTCGAAAATTTTTGGGTCGTCACACAATTCCTTTCCTTTTATTTATCTTTATCTTACAATTTTTAATATTTATCGTTATGCTTAGAATTGTCATGATTATCGAATAGTTATCTTGTTTGTTTGTTGTGATGTATTTAGTAAATTATTACGTGATAAATATTGAGATGTGATCTTGTGATACGCTTTCCAACAAATATGATCTTTATAAAACCAATTCGCTTTTAATCAAAGAACATGGTTTTCAACTTTATTATTAAGGAGACGTGAACCTTGATATAAAGTAACTATTTATGTCAAACTTATGGTTAGATATAACACTCTCCGAATATAATGAGATACATTATGTCATGGTGTTAGAGGCACATCGGTTGTAGTAAGTACCATTAAAGCATTATGAACTTTACATAAATAAGCATCGTCAAGTGTTGCTGATAATGAAAATGCTTTATACTCACATGTTACTATAAATAAAATTAGAGAAACAAACAAACTACATTATACAATCAACTTAATTTTATAAAACATGGTTGGACAAGGAAAACAGATATACTCCGGTATCATACTTGTCACGTTCTAAAGTCTCTGATCTGATATAATAAATCAAGTTTTATAAACACATATCGTAATAGGATTTTTCCGAAACTAAATCAAAGATGAAACGACTGTAGTATTAACACCCATCTTAGTGATTAACCCGGACATCAGTGTTTTAAACTATGCGATATTATCAAATCTAGTACTTTCACTTTTACGATTCAAGAACGACCATTACTTAAGAAAGCGCATCATAGTTTCATGTCGTAGCTCGAGTGCTATATGGATTACCTCTATTAATTTTAAGGATGGTTGGATTTTAATGGCTCGAATGCCTAGTTCGATAGCCGATGGTAAACTGGCCACCCGAATAGCGGGTCCTCATGATATCGAAGAAGAAATCACAACATGCACCCTTTTCATAATCTGAATTTACATCTATTTATTTATGTGCTTTTTTGCCTATACATAATTAATCAAAAACCTCAAATCACTCCTTTTTAACCGCTAAGATAGAAACCCGATTGTGAGGAGATGCTTACTTCCTAATGTGTTGTCTCTTTAAATGAACAACCCTAGATCATACTACCGCTACTACCTTTTTAGGAATAGGAGTAATAGTTGAATTTAGGCTCCAGCTCTATAAATTTAAGATCTACCGTTGTTATACCCTAGATTAACATTACGCCAAACGACACGTAAAAGAACTTGACTAATCGAAGCATATCAGAGTTCATTCCAAACAAATTCCGTTAGCGAGACGATAATAATTTTTGAATTCAACCTCGTTCACATATACAATACCTCATAAGCTTTATCTTGGAGCAAAATTTTCTAACAAATTTGGTAGATTTGGAACATTAAATCTTGTTTGAGCTCCACTTGTGTTCGAAAATTATCAAACTCGAACTCATTTTAAAGAGCTCGAACTCTAGTAGGCCGTTGAAAGCTCAGACCATTAACAACCTTAGTTCCATCAAAGAAGATGCACTCTCTTCAATTGCACACTTTATTGAACACCAGTAGTATACCTCTATTTACAAGTTAAACTCAACCTTGTTGGACAACTATAACAAAATTATACTCTAATACATATCACATGCCCCTTTTAATTTTAGGCATTTGCCGGTTTCCATATTAAGACATGAATTTTTTTTTCCTCCTATGGTGATGGTGGCATAGACTTAACTGAAAATCCGTCTGCATTCTGTATTTCCGTTTCATGCTGATCGTCAACATTCACATCGATCACCTGTTGAGTATTAGGTGGTTTAAAACGAGATGGTTGTTCAGCTCCAAATTTGGTGACAGATCGTTCAGTATAGCCAGTTGTTTTTGAACGAGGCAGTGTTAATGGACTCGAATGTGGTGAAATACTAGTACCAAGTCTATCCCCTAATTCTCGGTTTAGTGACTTGCTGCTTTTATCTCCAAGCTTTTTCCTAACCGACATTCGCCATTGCATAAGAGCCTTGGAAGTTTGTTCGTCGAAGATCGATTTCTTCATATTTGACCCCATCTATACAATCAAAACATATAGCATGTTAATATTTCTATTTTTAATCAGTGTCGGAACTAGTCTTGATAGATTTTAACAAAGGTTTGGAAGCACTAGACCATATAAATATGGAAACTGACATCAAAATTGATAAATCTACCACAACAATAGTGTATTAGGTACTTTGACTGTGTATAAGCATTTAATGTACAGTTCCTGTGGATTTTTCAATTTTGATGGTGAATATATTATGGATTAACAGTTGCAAAGAGTCAAACCTGAGATAGAAGTGCATATAGTGGAAGTGTTATGTAACTACACAAGATAAAAACTCCGATGCTGCATTCGATAGAAATCAAGTCATTAGTTATGACCAGTCATAGCCCATTCTCGACAGCCGGGACCACATTAGAAAAAAAGAATATTACCCGATAACAAGTCGTAAAATCACAAACGTCTTATTATCATGGAAGCAAGAGTCAATGTTGTATTCATACTGAGCAAACACAAACGAAAAAGTCTTAACGTTATACTATTCGTTCATGAAAATGTCTACAAGGTTGTAAAATAGAAGAAAAGGTAAAAATTGTATTACCCAAATCCACAAGAAGTAAGTTATCTGGAAAGCATTCTACAAGCACCAAACAAGCATTTGACAGTTAATACATGATAGCGAATTAAGTAAAAAGGTGTAAATTTATTTCCTGAATTTCAATAAGTACCTGAAACAGAACAAAGTGAATGAGATGAAGCATTAAATGTGGCTTCAAGAACAAAAAGTATTTATCGGAGGCCAGAACAAGAGGAATTGATTGGACTCGATTTCTTTCAGATGGATCAAGAGCCATTTTCGTCAAGATGACTTGAAGTTCTGTTCCAATAGCTAAGGTAATCTGCAGAGTTGAAAAATGATTGAATAATCTAAGAAAATATGTATTGATTGTATGCAAACCTTGAAGAGTCATATAAAATGGTACACACTTACCACTAACGGAATCAAGGACGCCCAAAACATCATCCGCCAACCTGCATAAATATATGTGTTAAGCACATATTAAAATTATATCAAACGTCACATGTAGCACCCAGTCCCACATTATATTGGGAAAGAAACTTTGAGCCCCTCTAAGCTTAAAGCAGTGGCTAACTAATATCTTTTCATAGTTTGAGTTCTAGATATTTACCATTAACGTTTAGAAGACAGAAAATAAGAAATGATGCCCATAGTACAGGACTGCAACATTAAAACATTGGCATTATGAAACGTTAAGGGAAAACTGTAAGGATAATTCTATCAGAATGTTGAATAAATGATTTGGAAAAGGATGACAAGTTCTTATAAGTACCTAATTCCGACAACAACTTGGAAATCGTCCATTAATGATCGTTTAATATACTTTTGAAAGTTGAATTGACTTCCAGGAGCTAAATGTCGCTGAAATTAGGATAAAAAAAAAAATTCATCGTTATAACAAGACCAATTTAAATTTTGTTAAATCGGAGCAGTTAAAATGATGAGTTTTAAAAGAAAAAAGCCTTACGCTTATGAATGCATTTCGCAAGGTCAAATAATCAGACCTACGAATGGACCAGAAAAACTGACGGAAGAAGCATCCCTATACGTTTGAATCAGCTTACATACATAAGGGATAACATAAAACAAAAAAGTTACATATATTATTTACATTTACATATTATGGAGTCGAAAGCGCTTACAGTGTAAAAGAAAAATGGATGTTGAATCCAAAAGCTAGTGTGGTTTTTTATGAAAGAATCCTCATGAGTAAGCCTAGCGTCTGTAAGATTCATCATATATGAAACAAAAAATGGAATAAATCGAATATTAGTTATGAAACTACCACCGCTAGTTTTCAATTAAGTATGTTAAAAAAGTAACATACCGTGTGAAAATTGGTATTCAGGTGATAAAGTCTCTGCCTCCCAGTGCTTCCAGTCACGGGTCTAAAAAAAATAAAAAATAAAAAGTAGCACAAAGTTTAGTTAACGAAATTGGAGAACATTAGAGTTGATAGTTTTTTTAAAAGTCTAGAAAAAAACGTCGTAATGTACCTTTAGTCTCGCAAGAAAGCCCGTAGTAGCGGTGAACAAAACGTGAAAGATGGCAAGAAAAAATATGAGTATGTGCAACTCGTGTAATCCGTCAACAGTTATTAACGGTACCTTCCCCTGTGAAAAAAAATAAAATAAAAATAACCTTAGTTAATCTCAGTACCTAATAGTGAAACTAGTGTTCCAAGCAGGAGCAGAGTTACGAAATTTAAAGTGAGGGGGCAGAAAAATTTAAGTTTTTTGATGGGGTAAAATTATGAAAGTCATATTACTACCCAAATTATTTTTTTTTTTTTTACAAAACTTAGATTTATTGAGGGGGCAAGCGCCCCCATGCCCCCTTGTAAATCTGCCTCTAATTCCATGTCATTTATTTTCTTTAAAAAAGTATTATTGAAATTAGGTTGGTAACCTTGTTGCAGGTAGAAGTAGAGACATCAGACAACAATCTATGATGCTCGTACCCTAGAAGCGACCGATGGCTTCCTTCTTTAACGTGTTGATGTCTCTTTGCACATGGCAACATTGTATCAGCTACTCTATCAGATATGCATATTTTTGCAATGTACCGTTGACTAAAAGTCAATATTAACGAGATAAACCCAAGAACCATCAGCTCTGCACATTAGAAAAAGGTAACAAACGGTTATAAACAGAAATTAATTTCAGAAACTTTTGAAGTGAAAATGAGTAAAATCGTGTTGTTGATTACCAGCCTTGACCTTCTCGAGAGCTTGAAACAAAGCTTTCTTGTGCTTTTCTGTTAAATACTGTTTGTAGAGTTCATTGCATTAATTAGTTAGCTAGTTTGTTAGTTAGTAATAACATCAATATAAATCTAAAGAATATATGAAATAAGCTAATTAAGTAAAGATTGAGATGTCACATTCAGATCATTGTTGCTTATCTATAAACTTTAAGCATGTGAAATCATGCTTCCTTTGAGTGTTTATTTTCTCTAAAATTAGGCAGATGAGAAGGTTGTTTAAATTTGCTTATTTGAAGATCAAAAGTGAAGTAATGAGAGAATTTTTTAAAAAGATTCAGAATATATAGCGTAGTATCAACTATTAATGTTTACAACAGCTACAGGTCAAACAAATAAAACTTCCCATGAAGTTACAAAAGTATCAAACAAATTAAAGAAAAGTATATTGAAGATGATTACTTTTCCAAATTTTCGAAGAACGTTTTCTAAAGTTACAGAGATGACGATGATGACCGCCGAAACCCCAGTTACAGCCCATGTTGGTGTTTGATCAAGTTGCCGTATACTCATACTTGTATCTCCTCCCATGTTAATTTACCCTCGATCACACTTCGTTTCGTACATAAAATTAAAATTATTGTTTTTGAGACCTGGTTTTAAGGAGCTGATGAATACCTGCTTATTTATACATATAGATATACATAATATATATGATATGAAGTATTATCAACATCATATATGTATATGAGACCAATGTTTGTAAGATATTATTAGCTAGGTACTAAAATATTAATCCATATGCATGTCTTGCCAATCATGGGTTTTATTTTATCTTCTGAACACCAACATAGAACGTTTACCAATAATGTACTTTTTCTCTTTACTATTTAATTTAAATGAATTGATTTATACACTTTAGACTCGTTACCTTAGTTTAATTAGCTCGTGTATTATATACCGTATTTAACTTCTTTACACTATGACCATCATTGTAATCTTGGGAGAATACTGGTATTCTTAATGCTTAACTAATGTTGTTTTGTATTAAACTAGTCACCTTTGTGGACCATATATGTTCATACTTTTGTTTTATTTTGAATATTGTTCAACATAAAATACGATAACAATTTTTTGTATGTGAACACCTTTATTACTAGTAGTAGTATATATAGGGTTGATGGAATCATGTCTTTTTCTTGTTGGCAGTGTTTACAAACTTTTATTGTCTGTCATGTACACCTGAATATTGAATTTTTAATGTTTCACTCGATGATTATATGCATTATATGGTAATGTACTTAATTTGGTTTATATCAAAACACACTACGTTAATTTGCTTCGAAACCAATTTACCAACAAATCATCATCATCATTACTTTGACGTGAACTTTCCTCTTTTAGCCTTTTCTTGGAACGTGTTCTTACCGACTCTTCTTTTTCATCAACAAACAAAATGAGTGTTTGAAGGCGTCCTGATATTAGGCCACGTCCTGATGGCTCAGAAACTTTTGTGTTTCGTATATGGGAGTATAATTAGCACCAAGTATATATAAAGAGAAAGAAAACAAGCTAGCCCACATGTGATAAATAGGCCTTTGAAGCTCTTTAGCTCGATGCGATCAACGGCAAATTTGGTTCCATGTGAACTACAAGCACTTCATATTAGCCACTTGTTATGGATCCTTTGTTAATAGCTGAATACTACATGTATGAAACTCATATGGTTTCAGAATGGCTGTAGTTATCAATACTGTTGTAAAAAACCCGATTACTCATTTTTAATTAAGGCATTAATTATGTATATATTTAATTCTAGAATCATGGTTTTGTTCTAGATAAGTCTTCTTGAGTCTCTTGATCTTTCGTATGGTCCTCCCTATATCTATGAATTGGTAGTAGATATCAATATTTGTGGATTGGGAAATATAATAAAATCAGGTTAGTTTGTCTTTGTTCACACTTAGAAAATATAAAAAATTTATATTTTGCTGGTGTTTACATATTTGACTATAGATACTTCAAAGATAACGAGTCACGAAATATAAGAGTCAGCTGCCCTCAGCTTGATTTTATGGACATAAAATAAAACACCATAACTGTCATGTTATTTAATTAGTGTTGTAACAAAATGTTTGCAAAAGATTAAGAAACTTTTAACTAGCTAAGAAATGATCTCTCTTGACTTTAATAGTCAACAAACAGCACAACGACTATGTATTAAGTAGCGAAATTAGTCAACTCCCTTAAGTTTGACTATGGATATTATATGCGAGTACAAAACATAATGACTTTAGAAGTCGAATCTCTTAGGAAGTTTAGCTCTGTAGTGAAATATTTTTTGGAAATAGATAGCTTCATATGAGGTTTATAAAATAAAAATAAGTTTTGTCACTTTTAAATTTAAATTTAAATTTAAATAATAGCATGAGGATATTAAAATTTTAAAAACAGTCAACATTCCTCAGTTTGACTATTGGCATCTAATGCCAAAATAATAACATTTTGCACACTAAACTGATCAAACTAAGATCCTTTAGTTTAGTTGTCAGTAACTGCAAATGCATACTCAAGTACTTCTGGCCTAATCTAAAGGTTAGATATGATCTGGTTTGAGCCAACAAACATAAACATTGCATAAAGACTAAGGAGAATGTGGACATGGTTTTTTTTTTTTTTTTTTTTTAACACCGATTGGGATCACCCGAGGGGGACTTTACCACCCGTTGCGATCATCTCCCGTTTCGACTATGCCGATGCAGCGATAATAACTCCGCCCCCATCGCTGCCTGGGAGGAAACCTTGAAACTGATCCAAGGGCACGGCCAAGTAAAACCCCCCCTCCCCTTTACCCCCCAAACGATATGAGAAAGGTGTCATGGGTGGATACTTCATGGCAGAGATGAAATTGTGTTTTTAATATGTAGCCAACGGGGGTCGAACTCCTGACCTCCCCTAAAGGAAGCAGGCCACCAACCGCTGGACCACATCACAACTTCAGAATGTGGACATGGTATATTTACTTGCAAATTCACATCCATTTTTTGTGAACTCTTGTCCAACCATTTATGCGGAATTGGCAACGGGTCGTCAAAAAAGATTGCTACCTGATCAAACCAAAATCGTAATGGATGTAAGTAGATTTCGGATTTGAGTGCTTGATTTGTGGAAAAGAGTGGATCGAATGTTTTATCTCCAATAATTATGCAAACCCCGATTTGAAATCTGGATTCCAAGGGCTTAAAATAATCGATGGAATTAACCTTATTCGATTAGAATCGAATAAGTTAATATCTTAGAGTAGAGATTAACTCCGATATCGACCGGAATCTTTATCGGAATTGTATTATCAGCTGGAGAGACGTTACCGTAATTAATTTGGGCAGAGTAACGTTAATGCATCCAGTCCCCTTGAATGAATGAATGATCTTGTTCGTGTATTTATAGGTGTTATGAGGGAATGGTTGAAAGGACCCGTTCATATACATTATAAACGATTCACAATAGTTGATTACATCGCGAGGTACTTGACCTCTATATGATACATTTTACAAACATTTCATTCGTTTTTAAAAGACAAACTTTCTTTACATCGAAAGTTGACGGCATGCATACCATTCCATAATATATCCAACTATAATTGACTTAGTAATAATCTTGATGAACTCAACGACTCGAATGCAACGTCTTTTGAAATATGTCATGAATGACTCCAAGTAATATCTCTAAAATGAGCAAATGCACAGCGGAAGATTTCTTCCATACCTGAGAATAAACATGCTTTAAAGTGTCAACCAAAATGTTGGTGAGTTCATTAGTTTATCATAATCAATCATTTTCATAATTTTTAATAGACCACAAGATTTTCATTTTCATTTCTCATAAATATACGTCTCATGCATAGAGACAAAAATAATCATTCATATGGTGAACACCTAGTAACCGACATTAACAAGATGCATATAAGAATATCCCCTATCATTTCGAAAAATCCTTCGGACATGATAAAAACGAATTAGAAGTACTAAAGCATCCGGTACTTTGGATGGGGTTCGTTAGGCCCAATAGATCTATCTTTAGGATTCGCTCAATTCGTATATCGGTTTACTAATTCTTAGGTTACCAAGCAAAAGGGGCATATTCGGCTTCGATCATTCACCCATATAATGTAGTTTCAATTACTTGTGTCTATTTCGTAAAACATTTATAAAAGCAGCGCATGTATTCTCAGTCCCAAAAATATATATTGCAAAAGCATTTAAAAGGGAGCAAATGAAACTCACAATACTGTATTTTGTAGTAAAAATACATATGACGACACTGAACAAGTGCAGGGTTGGCCTCGGATTCACGAACCTATATCAGTTATATATATTAAAACACTTAATCACAATCAAACAAGTTTATATATTAATACTTTAATAATTCTTATGTCATGTTAATAAATAGATTAATTGTAACTATTTTATATATATATTATATATTAAATTCTTATTAAAGTATTTTAATGTATATTATTTATTACAAATATTTTATAATCTTTTCAAGTTAATATTTACCTATATGATTATATATACCCAAAATATATTTATATATGCTATGTAAATTAATTAACGTTAGATAATTATAGATAATAACATTTTAATGAAAATAGCATGTTATATTAATATAGTCATGATATACGTAGTAAAATATATTTTTATATAAGTATCTTTTGTTTGTTAAAATAATAATTATAATAATAATAATACTAAAATAATGATAATACTAATAATAAAATGTTATATGTTAATACCTATAATAATAATAATAATAATAATAATAATAATAATAATAATAATAATAATAATAATAATAATAATAATAATAATAATAATAATAATAATAAATGAATAGATAAGTAACTACCTAAAAGGAGTAGTCCTAAAAAAAATTGCCCAAGTCCGGGTTTGAACCCGCGACGTCCCGCTAACCCGATAACACCCATTACCATTCCTCTGTCATCATCATACATCACTAACCTAATTATCATCTCATTTCATAAACATCATCATTTTCTGTTTATCGTATCATAATCATCCTAACTAGTTTATTATCATCACCATCGTTACCTCTATGTATCATCATCTCAAATCATCATCATCATTCTTTATCGAAATCATTATCATCGTTACTATGCTTTTAATATCATCTCCATTATCACCTTCTTGTATCATCATCATTCTTAATCATCAACTCTACATGCGTCTATCCTAATCATAAACATCATATTTTTTTTATCTATTCACGCCTCATCATTCTCATCATCTTGATAATTATATATTGTGGTTTGTGGTTTTTAATCGAAGCAAAAACAGAAGTAGAAGTTGTCATCACAAAAGCTAGAGCCGAATTATGAAAAGTCTTATACTAGGTGTGTAATGGCTTCGACCCACCATAAAATAACATCCCACGGCCCAATCAGAAAATAAAAGGCTCACGACCCATATTACAATCAAAAGCCCAATCATCTAAGGTAGGATTCGGTTCTTGTTTATTTTAAATGGTAGGGTTTCTATCTCATCATTTCACAAGTGTTACTTTCATAAAAAAAAAATATAGCACTTTCCTAAAGCAAATCATGGTCGGCCATGGATTCTAAAATGTGTCCCACATCTTAATCAACAAAAAAAAAAATGTCCCACTTGTATAACAACTCGTGATGTATCATATATATAAATATATTCCATTCAATCAATGATATCATCTTTACTGCTAAACCTCATCTACATCGCTATCATCATTATTCGAATTGCATAACATCAATCTTACAAAAAAAAAATCACGATTATCGTTTCATACCTCATCATCGTTTATCATTTCAGTTTTCTTCTTAACCTCATCATCATTAAAGCATTAACTCGTGCATCATACTACTGTATTATCATTGAAGTAAATACGGAAGCTATAACAGCAGGCTGAACGAAAGATTCGACGGGGGTACGTGGGGTTCGTTTGGGATTAAAGTAATTACACAAACATCAAAGTTACATCTAATGAAGGTACCCTTTTCTTTTTGGATGACCCAAGTGTCGGCATGATTGAGGAGTTTTGTTCCACTTGCATACCACTAGTATATTATAAAGTTATGTGGGGTATTTCTTCAATAATAACATCGGCCAAATGGAATAAAAATCAAGTAATAATACACGAGTATAATAGGCGGTTTTGTGTGATGTTTGAAAGAAAAAGAGAGAAAAAAATAACACTCGCATTAGTATTTATCATGCAGCAAGAAAATGTTTTTAAATGGCGGTTTTTGGTCGTTGAATATTGCAACAACATGAAGAGGAACAGCAGGCTATGATGTACATAAAGAAAGAAATAGCAATCATAGCAGTAAGCTTGAATGTTGGAGGTGGTTTCCCGACTGAAAAGTAAGAGGCAGATCGTGTATAGCAGCTGCAAGTTGCAGGTTTATGAGTGCTCAAGGTGAGTGATGGTTTGGTTCACAAAAAGAAAATAAGGGAAACAAGGTAGATGGTGAAGTGGTGATTAAATGGTGTTTAGTAATGGTGGCCGGTTTGGTTTGATCGTTGAAGAGAAAAGAACAGAGGTTAATGAGCATTTTAAAACTGTGTTTCTGTTTTAATTTTTCAATTGCAGGGAAGTATATCATTATAAATATTTATCAATTGTATAATTGAGTTAGTACATATGATGTAATCGATTCTTGTTTGGTAATGACAATTGAAATCTACTTTTTCATTTAAGCAGACAGGAAACAAAATAGTGTACAACTCGATTGTGAAAGCTAACGAAATTTGGATTTTTATCTTGTGATTAAACACTGATTGTACGATTTTGAGAAAGTAAAATAAATAAATAAATAAAAAAAAATATATATATATATATATATATATATATATATATATATATATATATATATATATATATATATATATATATATATATATATATATATATATATATGTATTTGTTTATATATATCTGTACATATACTATCTATATAATATAATCAGTCCTTTTAATTTATAACTATAATAATAATACTCTTAATATTATAATTAATAATAATTAATATTTATAATAATAATAATATTGATAATAATGATTCTTATTAATCTTCATAAAATTAATAATGATAATATCAATGATAATTATAATAATAATACTAATTATATTAATACTAACTATAATAATACAAATAATATTCATATACATATATTTCATTACTTAGTATTATTTTACATATTTATTTATAACAACAATTTCATATAAAAGATTAATAACATTTATTATATAAATATATTTATTTATCTATGTACTTATCTATTTACAGATAGTTGTTCGTGAATCGACGAGAATGGTCAAAGAGTAATTGCATATATGAAAACAGTTCAAAATTTTTTTGAGACTCAACCTAACAGACTTTGCTTATTGTGTCGGAAACACATAAAGATTAAGTTTAAATTTGGTTGGAAGTTTCCGGGTCGTCACAATGGTGACGTGGCACATGTCCCTTTCATGGTCATAAAAAACTTTGCTAATCCCGAGGGTTGACGTGGCACATGTCCCTTTCATGGGAATAACAAGCAGATCCTAACAAACTTTCCTAGATTCGTGGGCTGGCGTGGCGTGTAGCTTGTTTGTGTGTTTGCTCCGGGATAATGTTCTTGTTTCGGAACAGTGCACTTGTTCCGGGACAACGTGCTTGTTCCGGGATGGTGTGCTTGTGCCGGGCCTGGACACCTAAACCGGGAAGACATGGTAGTTCCGAGAGTGTGGTAGATCCGTCCATGTCGTGACGGATGGATGCCTTGTTCAGTCAAGAAAGTTTTGCCTGATGTTTATTCCAAGTGTTTCTTTACGGTAGTGTTATGGCCGGGCAGGGTTGTTGCCGATTTATAAGTAACTTTTGTAAAGGTTATCGGGTGCTCGACGTTCATAGTTCAGCAGGCGCTTTTGTGTGACGATATGGTTCTTGGCTCTTCAATGTCTTTACATCCGACTAAGTGACGCCGGTATCCTGCACACTTGTCCAGGTGGGGTAAGTTTTATGTATCGTCTCGGCTAGCCAACATCCGGTACGCATATTCTCGAATAGCCTTCTGGTCGAGTTATTAAGTGAAGCCGGGAAGGTGTGTTTTTACCCGGGATGGATTGCACCGGGTACGTTTTAGGCGAAGTGCTGCCAATAGCGTGCCTTTCTGAGACGCATCATTATATGTATCATCAAGTCCCCCCAGTTTGGTGAGGTCGGTTGGAAAAGCTGCGTTGCCAAACTTAAAAGAACATACCCCACACGCGTGATTTGACGTGAAATCAATGCTTGTCACTTTCTGTCTTAATCATAGTAAAGTATTTCACGTATTTCGATGTGCTTTTTAAGTCTTGTGGGACTCGCATAAAATATTTTCCTTTATAAGCGACCATTGATCTTCACTTAAATTATTCCAGTTTCGATATTCTTCATCTTTCATAATTAAAAAAAAATATACTTTTCTTATCTTGCTCAATTGAATCTTTCATCATCTTCTTCTTTACTCATCATGCCTCCCAGACCTGTTAATCCTCTTCATGACGTGTTACGTCCATCTAGCATCGTTGATCAAGCTTATCTTGATAGAATTTATTATCTATGTTCTCAATTACGAAGTCTAGGGCTGGTGATACCTAGGTCTCAACAGCGTGCGTGTGGTTCTCCACCAGGTCAATGTGCTATCTATTTGAGACCTTTCGAGGTTTCAAATCTTAGGTATCCATTCACACGTTTTTTTGTGAAGGTTCTTAACTTCTACGGCCTCAGCATTGCACATTTGCATCCTAATGCCATTTGTTCGATCGTGTTATTTGAAATGTATTTAAACGGCTTAGGGATGGTCTTGAGCATGAATTTCAGAAGT
The DNA here is from genome assembly GCF_046630445.1 of Rutidosis leptorrhynchoides. NCBI lineage: Eukaryota > Viridiplantae > Streptophyta > Magnoliopsida > Asterales > Asteraceae > Rutidosis > Rutidosis leptorrhynchoides. Next base: position 225,536,078 of record NC_092341.1, read on the forward strand.
ATATTTCGTCTGACATCGTAATGCAAAGGGTGGTATACGTTTACTGACGAGATTGAGTTTCTTGGGAAACGTCAGTGATTACAGATGACTGGGTGCAATCATTTGTTTTCGCAAACTGTTGATTTTCCGTTGAGGGTTGAACAGTCTTATTTCTTTAGGTCCGTGACTATACAACGTCCGAGACAACTATCACAATTAGGTATAGAGATGGTTGACCAATTGAGGAGTTTGAGGATCCCTCAAAGGACATATAACGAGCATATGTTGGTGATGGAAAATGTTAGCAATAACTGAGATCATTCTGACAGGGTTCTTGTTGCTCGAAGAGGTGGGAGAGGTATTTATCTGTGTAGTTTTTTCTTACTCTTTCATAATTGTGATTTTTAGAATGAAATTTATGATTTGTGCAGAGTTAACCGTGTCTGAGGTTCTTCGATCGACGAGTCTAGACGGAATGGTTTTTACCGACAAAGTGATAGAAGGTGCAGCCCCAGAATCTACCAGCCGTCGTCGGGCGCCGTCTCCTGATGACCCGGAGTCCTCAAATGGTGGATCCTCAAATGGTGGATTAATTCATCGCACTAGGCGTCGGGTTGAGCCGACTACTGCAAGTGAAAGTACGCCTTTGACATATTTTTGCCGGTCGTTGCCTGTTTAAAATGTTGCATACTGATTACGCTTCCATATACAACCGGTGGAATAGTGTGGCTCCCGCAGAGATGCAGGCGCCTGTTCCTGTGATACTGTTGTTAGAATGAGTTGTCTCCCGGGAGAGGGTTGAGCCAGTTGCTGAGGAGAGTCGGGTGACTGAGGAAGAGTCGGTTGTTGAGAGAGATAGATGGTTCAAGGGCACCGTCCTGACAAGGAGCCTGTCGCGGAGGCTTCAGACTCTCGCCCCCGGCTAACAACAAATGCCAGGGAGAATGTGTATGTCCTGCCCGACTGTGATGTTGAGCCATTTCGTGATCCCCTTCACTGTGCCTCTTCAAACTATCCGGTTTTTAGGGAGTATTTGGAGTTTATTACTTTTCCAGCTCTGAAAACGGCGTTAGCTTCTCTTTCCGTGACACAGGTGCGGCATTTTCGTTCTCAATTTGCTGTGTTTGCCCAACATCTTGCGGCGGACGAGTTAGATCGGAGTGAGGCTGATGCTAGTCTCATTCATGAGCACTGTGTGATGTTTGAGAATAAAAACCGGCGTATGGCGGAGTTTTCGGGGGATAATACACGTCTTGAGAGGGAGCTTGTATCTGCGAAAGAGGCTTTGGTGGTTTTGCGGGCAGAGTTGGAAACTTCTCAGAAGGCATTGGAGGCTTCTAGGATGGATTTAGACCGGGAAAGGGAAGTCGTCACCTACCTCTCAGATGATAATAAAAAGCTACCATAGAGGGTGTCGGCGACAATGGGTGATCTCACTTGCCTGCAGATTGGCATACTGATGATGTTTGCCTGCTTACTTAAGTCCTATCTTGTTCATCAACCATTTAATGCTTTTATCGAGGCCATCAAAAGGTTAACCACTTTTGAGGTTCTTAAGCGGGTGCGGTGTTACCTGCCGGCTAGTAGTGCAGCCAAGAAGTTGAAGAACAGTTTGAGCGTGTCCTGTGTTGATGACCATTGGCTAGGCAGTATGTTGTAACGTCGTCAAAAGGACGAGGGTTTCGTAATGTCCAACAGCCCCGTAATAATCTAAAAACCTTTTTTCTCACCCCAACTACTGAATCCGTCACTTGTGGGAAGGTTTTATTTAAAAGTTGCAATCCGATATTCTTTTTCTCACTTTGGTAAGAAGCGAACATCACTAACCCGTAAGCATAACATGCTTCTTTATGTTGCATGTTAGAAGCTCTTTCTAATTCACGAAATCCTATGTTGGGATATATTGAGTCAAAATAGGTTCTTAACCCGTAGCGTAAAATTGCATTTGGGTTCTCCGCATTTAACGCTTTAAAGAAAACACGACGTAACTTACGGTCTCCCCAATGTGATATACCCTACCTATCAAAGGAAAGCCTTTTATAAACTAAGGCATTTCTGGAAAGTGTTTCAAATGTTTGACAAGTTAATTTCGTCATAACTAAATGTGCTGATGAATTCTGAGCGACTCTAGACAAGATTTCCTCAATCATATCCTCTGGTAGGTCTTCTAAAATATTCGGTTGTCTACCCTTAACGTCCATTTTGTTTTTATACTGTAAAATAGACAAGAATTAGATTCGTAAAAGATAATTAACAAACAATACAAGCAATTTTTACATAGAACAAAAAAAAATACAAGCACACTACAATACATATAATACACAACATGATTACAACCCTCTAATCTGAATCACTGGTTTCTTCTTCTTCAGACTTGGTTCGTTTTCCTAATTTTCTAGGAATATATGGTGTTCCTCTAATACGAGCCGTCATTTTATATAATGGTTTAGAAAAACCCGGAGGTTTAGAGGTTCCCGGGTCATTGTTACATTTTAGGAAATACGGATGTTGTCGATACATATAAAGTTCATCGGGGTTGGAATCGGGGTTCTCTATTTTTATACCTTTTCCCTTATTATTTTCTTTTGCTTTATTAAATTGGGTCGAGGTAATTTCTATAACATCATCGGGATCCGATTCATCAGAAAATTGGTAATCTTCCCAATATTTTGCTTCCTCTGCGGAAACACCATCGACCTTATTAACTTTGGTCCGTTGGTTGAGGATTTTCTTTTATTTAATCGATTTACTATAGGTATCAATATTCCTTCCTTCGGAACCTCTTCTTCTTCTGGTTCCTCCTCTTCCGATTCCTCTTCTTCCGGTTCCTCTTCTTCCGGTTCCTCTTCGGGAATTTGTGAATCTTCCCAAAATATATTTGACTCTTCATTATTATTAGGTGAATCAATGGGATTTGTACTAGAGGTAGACATCTATCACACAATATCAAACACGTTAAGAGATTAATATATCACATAATATTTACATGTTAATAATATATAGTTTTCAACAATAAAAATGTTAAGCAATCGATTTTGAAGAAAAACACTGTCGAAGTCCAGACTCACTAATGCATCCTAACAAACTCGGTAAGACACACTAATGCAATTTCTAGTTCTCTAAGACCAACGCTCTGATACCACCTGAAATATGCCGTTCATATTGATTATAAACGTTTCATATTAATTGATTTCGTCGCGAGGTTTTGACCTCTATATGAGACGTTTTTCAAAGACTGCATTCATTTTTAAAACAACCATAACCTTTATTTTATCGATAAAGGTTTAAAAAGGATTACGTAGATTATCAAATAATGATAATCTAAAATATACCGTTTACACACGACCATTACATAATGGTTTACAATAAGAACATATTAAATCAAAAATAAGTTTCTTGAATGCAGTTTTTACATAATATCATACAAGCATGGACTCCAAATCTTGTTCTTATTTTAGTATGCAACAGCGGAAGCTCTTAATAATCACCTGAGAATAAACATGCTTAAAACGTCAACAAAAATGTTGGTGAGTTATAGGTTTATCCTATATATTAACAAATCATAATAATAGACCACAAGATTTCATATTTCAATATACATCCCATACATAGAGATAAAATTCATTCATATGGTGAACACCCGGTAACCGACATTAACAAGATGCATATAAGAATATCCCCTATCATTCTGGGAAATTCTTCGGACATGATAAAACAACATCGAAGTACTAAAGCATCCGGTACTTTGGATGGGGTTCGTTAGGCCCAATAGATCTATCTTTAGGATTCACGTCAATTAGTAGATCGGTTTACTAATTCTTAGGTTACCAAGCAAAAGGGGCATATTCGGCTTCGATCATTCACCCATATAATGTAGTTTCAATTACTTGTGTCTATTTCGTAAAACATTTATAAAACTGCATGTATTCTCATCCCAAAATATTATATTTTAAAAGTGGGACTATAACTCACTTTCACAGATTTTTACTTCGTCGGGAAGTAAGACTTGGCCACTGGTGTAGTGACCCGAACTTTTCCATGTTTATATATATATTAAATGAAATTGTTATTTACATGATTAAGTGTTTCCAACATGTTAAGCAATCAAACTTGTTAAGACTTGATTAATTGAAATAGGTTTCATATAGACAATTGACCACCCATGTTGACCGGTGATTCACGAACGTTAAAACTTGTAAAAACTATACGATGACATATATATGGTTATATATATAGTTAACATGATTTTATTATAAGTATGTATCTCATTAGGTATTTTAACAATGAGTTATATACATAAAAATGAGACTATTAATTTAAGAAACTCGAAAACGATATATATAACGATTATCGTTATAACAACGTCTTACTAGGTACATATGAATCATATTAAGATATTGATACACTTGGTTAATTATGTTAAATGATAAGTAAATATATTATTAAGTGTATTAACAATGAAATACATATGTAAAAATAAGACTACTAACTTAATGATTTCGAAACGAGACATATATGTAACGATTATCGTTGTAACGACATTTAACTGTATATATATCATACTAAGATATATTATATATCATAATATCATGATAATATAACAATTTAACATCTCATTTGTTATAATAAACAATGGGTTAACAACATTCAACAAGATCGTTAACCTAAAGGTTTCAAAACAACATTTACATGTAACGACTAACGATGACTTAACGACTCAGTTAAAATGTATATACATGTAGTGTTTTAATATGTATTCATACACTTTTAAAAGACTTCAAGACACTTATCAAAATACTTCTACTTAACAAAAATTCTTACAATTACATCCTCGTTCAGTTTCATCAACAATTCTACTCGTATGCACCCGTATTCGTACTCGTACAATACACAACTTTTAGATGTATGTACTATTGGTATATACACTCCAATGATCAGCTCTTAGCAGCCCATGTGAGTCACCTAACACATGTGGGAACCATCATTTGGCAACTAACATGAAATATCTAATAAAATTACAAAAATATGAGTAATCATTCATGACTTATTTACATGAAAACAAAATTACATATCCTTTATATCTAATCCATACACCAACGACCAAAAACACCTACAAATACTTTCATTCTTCAATTTTATTCATCTAATTGATCTCTCTCAAGTTCTATCTTCAAGTTCTAAGTGTTCTTCATAAATTCCAAAAGTTCTAGTTTCATAAAATCAAGAATACTTCCAAGATTGCAAGTTTACTTCCAAGTTTTCTAAATCCATTCCAAGTAATCATCCAAGATCAAGAAACCTTTGTTACTTACAGTAGGTTATCTTTCTAATACAAGGTAATAAACATATTCAAACTTTAATTCAATTTCTATAACTATAACAATCTTATTTCGAGTGGAAATCTTACTTGAAATTGTTTTCGTGTCATGATTCTGCTTCAAGAACTTTCAAGCCATCCAAGGATCCTTTGAAGCTAGATCTATTTTTCACACTTCCAGTAGGTTTATCCAAGGAACTTGAGGTAGTAATGATGTTCATAACATCATTCGATTCATACATATAAAGCTATCTTATTCGAAGGTTTAAACTTGTAATCACTAGAACATAGTTTAGTTAATTCTAAACTTGTTCGCAAATAAAAGTTAATCCTTCTAACTTGACTTTTAAAATCAACTAAACACATGTTCTATATCTATATGATATGCTAACTTAATGATTTAAAACCTGGAAACACGAAAAACACCGTAAAATCGGATTTACGCCGTCGTAGTAACACCGCGGGCTATTTTGGGTTAGTTAATTAAAAACTATGATAAACTTTGATTTAAAAGTTGTTATTCTGGGAAAATGATTTTTATTATGAACATGAAACTATATCGAAAAATTATGGTTAAACTCAAAGTGGAAGTATGTTTTCTAAAATGGTCATCTAGACGTCGTTCTTTCGACTGAAATGACTACCTTTACAAAAACAACTTGTAACTTATTTTTCTGACTATAAACCTATACTTTTTATGTTTAGATTCATAAAATAGAGTTCAATATGAAACCATAGCAATTTGATTCACTCAAAACGGATTTAAAATGAAGAAGTTATGGGTAAAACAAGATTGGATAATTTTTCTCATTTTAGCTACGTGAAAATTGGTAACAAATCTATTCCAACCATAACTTAATCAACTTATATTGTACATTATGTAATCTTGAGATACCATAGACACGTATACAATGTTTCGACGTATCATGTCGACACATCTATATATATTTCGGAACAACCATAGACACTCTATATGTGAATGTTGGAGTTAGCTATACAGGGTTGAGGTTGATACCAAAATATATATAGTTTGAGTTGTGATCAATACTGAGATACGTATACACTGAGTCGTGGATTGATTCAAGATAATATTTATCGATTTATTTCTGTACATCTAACTGTGGACAACTAGTTGTAGGTTACTAACGAGGACATCTGACTTAATAAACTTAAAACATCAAAATATATTAAAAGTGTTGTAAATATATTTTGAACATACTTTGATATATATGTATATATTGTTATAGGTTCGTGAATCAACCAGTGGCCAAGTCTTACTTCCCGACGAAGTAAAAATCTGTGAAAGTGAGTTATAGTCCCACTTTTAAAATCTAATATTTTTGGGATTAGAATACATGCAGGTTTTATAAATGATTTACAAAATAGACACAAGTACGTGAAACTACATTCTATGGTTGAATTATCGAAATCAAATATGCCCCTTTTTATTAAGTCTGGTAATCTAAAAATTAGGGAACAGACACCCTAATTGACGCGAATCCTAAAGATAGATCTATTGGGCCTAACAAACCCCATCCAAAGTACCGGATGCTTTAGTACTTCGAAATTTATATCATATCCGAAGGGTGTCCCGGAATGATGGGGATATTCTTATATATGCATCTTGTTAATGTCGGTTACCAGGTGTTCACCATATGAATGATTTTTATCTCTATGTATGGGATGTGTATTGAAATATGAAATCTTGTGGTCTATTGTTACGATTTGATATATATAGGTTAAACCTATAACTCACCAACATTTTTGTTGACGTTTAAAGCATGTTTATTCTCAGGTGAATACTAAGAGCTTCCGCTGTTGCATACTAAAATAAGGACAAGATTTGGAGTCCATGTTTGTATGATATTGTGTAAAAACTGCATTCAAGAAACTGATTTCGATGTAACATATTTGTATTGTAAACCATTATGTAATGGTCGTGTATAAACAGGATATTTTAGATTATCATTACTTGATAATCTACGTAAAGCTTTTTAAACCTTTATTTATGAAATAAAGGTTATGGTTTGTTTTAAAAATGAATGCAGTCTTTGAAAAACGTCTCATATAGAGGTCAAAACCTCGCAACGAAATCAATTAATATGGAACGTTTTTAATCAATAAGAACGGGACATTTCAGTTGGTATCCGAGCGTTGGTCTTAGAGAACCAGAAAATTTGCATTAGTGTATCTTATCGAGTTTGTTAGGATGCATTAGTGAGTCTGGACTTTGACCGTGTTTTCTTTAAAAATGATTGCTTAACATTTTTGTTGGAAACTATATATTATTAACATGTATATATTATGTGATATATTAATCTCTTAACATGTTTGATATTGTGTGATGGATGTCAACCTCTAGCACAAATCCCATTGACTCACCTAATAATAACGAAGAGTCGAATATATATTGGACTGATTCACAAGTTCCCGAAGAGGAACCGGAAGAAGAATCAGAACCGGAAGAAGAATCAGAACCGGAAGAGGAGGAACCGGAGGAGGAAATAGAACTGGTGGGGGAAATAATAAAACGGTTAAGTAAAAGAAAATCCTCAACCAACCAACCAAGGTTAATTATGGTCAATGGTGTTTCCGCCAAGGAAGCAAAATATTGGGAGGATTACCAATTCTCCGATGAATCGGATTCCGACGAGAATTCCGATGATGTTATAGAAATTAACCCAACTGAATTTAAAAAAAGCAAAAGAAAATAATAAGGGAAAGGGCATAAAAATAGAGAAATCTAATTCCAACCCCGATGAACTTTATATGTATCGTCAACCCCCGAAGTCCTTAAGTTGTAACAATGACCCGGGAACCTCTAAACCACCAGGTTTTTCTAAACCATTGTGGAAAATGACAGCTAGTATTAGGGGAACATCATATATCCCTAGAAACTTGGCAAAACGAACCAAAACCGAAGAAGAAGAAACGAGCGAGTTGGAATAAGATAGTTGTATTCGTGTGGTGTAATATATGTAATATAGTGTGCTTATGCTTTATGATATATGTAAAAATTGCTTGTATTAATAAGTATTTTTTTTTATGAATCTAACTCTTGTCTATTTTACAGTTTAAAAACACAAAATGGATAGACAACCCAATATTTTAAGAGACCTACCCGGAGACATGATTGATGAAATCTTGTCTAGAGTCGGTCAGAATTCCTCGGCACAACTATTTAAGGCGAGATCAGTTTGTAAGACATTCGAAGAACGTTCCAAGAATGTCTTGGTTTATAAGAGAGTTTCGTTTGAAAGATGGGGGATATCACATTGGGAAACCCATAAGTTACGATGTGTTTACTTTGACGCATATATTGCGGGGAACCCAAATGCTATTTTACGCAACGGGTTAAGAAATTATTTTGACTCAATGTATCCGAATATAGGACTTCATGATTTAGAAAAAGCGGCTAACATGCAACATAAAGAAGCATGCTATGCTTACGGGTTAGTAATGTTCGCTTCTCACCAAAGTGAGAAAAAGAACATCGGGCTACAACTATTAAACAAAACGTTCCCACAAGTGACGGAGTCGGTAATTGGGGTAAGAAATGAGGTTTTTTGGTTATTACGAGACTGTTGGTCATTACGTAACCCTCGTCCCTTTGACAACGTTACAACACGCTGTCTTATCAACGGCCATAACGGTTATGTTCCACAAGACCAAGGATGGGAAGTAGTCCTAGTAAAACCAGAATGCATGACTTGTTTCTGGACGTATGAATTACGTGTCTTTATTACCTTTGCTGAACGACTTGTGTACTAGCTAGAATTATCTTCACAACTATCTTGTATCAAAGTTATTGTGTGCTATATTTCATGCTTTATGAAAAATAAGCGGTATTGTAAGTTTGTAAAATATTGTATAAAAGTTTGAACGCGAAATATTATTATAATCAGTTTTTCATATCGAATTGTAGTAGTTGAATTGTATATTAGCTACTAAGTATGAACTTAACGGGTAGGTACTACCCGAATTTAAACTTATAAAACGCTAATATGAAGAAAAAGCTTTTATAAATGAGTTCATATTATGCTAAGAAATACTATTAACTACTCTTAATATTCTGTATGATTAACTTGTTCCATTTGACTAATTTGAAGGAAATGGCACCGACTACTCGACACACCGTGAATATGAATGAAGAGGAATTCCGTACTTTTCTAGCTTCAAACATAGGCGCAGTACAGGCTGCGCTACATACCAACAATAACCTTAGATCTAGCAGTACAGGAAATCGTGTAGGATGCACCTACAAAGAATTCACTGCCTGCAAACCTTTGGAATTTGATGGAACCGAAGGACCGATCGGATTGAAACGGTGGACTGAGAAGGTCGAATCGGTGTTTGCCATAAGTAAGTGTACTGAAGAGGACAAAGTGAAGTACGCTACGCATACCTTCACAGGTTCTGCGTTAACATGGTGGAATACCTATCTAGAGCAAGTGGGACAAGATGATGCTTACGCACTGCCGTGGTCAACATTCAAGCACTTGATGAACGAGAAGTACCGTCCCAGAACCGAGGTCAATAAGCTCAAGACAGAACTTAGAGGGTTACGAACCCAAGGATTTGATATTATCACGTACGAAAGACGATTCACAGAATTGTGCCTATTGTGTCCGGGAGCGTTCGAAGATGAGGAAGAGAAGATCGACGCGTTTGTGAAAGGATTACCGGAAAGAATCCAAGAAGATATAAGTTCACATGAGCCCGCCTCCATACAACAGGCATGTAGAATGGCTCACAAACTAGTGAACCAGATTGAGGAAAGAATTAAAGAACAGACGGCTGAAGAGGCCAATGTGAAGCAAGTCAAAAGAAAGTGGGAGAAAAACGGTGATAAGAATCACCAATACAATAACAACAGCAATTACAATAATAATCGCAACAATTATCCCAACAATCGCAACATCAATCGCAACTACAACAAATGGCCCAACAACAACAACAACAATAACAACAACAACTACAACAATCGTCCCAACAAAAATAACAACCGCAACAACAACAACAATCAGAAGCAGCTATGCCAAAGGTGTGAAAAGTATCACTCGGGGTTCTGCACCAAATTTTGCAACAAGTGTAAAAGAAATGGTCATAGCGCGGCGAAGTGTGACGTCTACGGACCAGGGGTTAACAGAACAAAAGGAACAAATGGTGTCGGAACGAGTAATGGCGGAGCAAGTAGTGTCGGAGCAAGTTATGCCAATGTAGTTTGTTATAAATGTGGAAAACCGGGCCACATTATTAGAAATTGCCCGAACCAGGAGAACACGAATGGACAAGGCCGCGGAAGAGTTTTCAATATTAATGCGGCAGAGGCACAGGAAGACCCGGAGCTTGTTACGGGTACGTTTCTTATTGACAATAAATCTGCTTACGTTTTATTTGATTCGGGTGCGGATAGAAGCTATATGAGTAGAGATTTTTGTGCTAAATTAAGTTGTCCATTGACGCTGTTGGATAGTAAATTTTTACTCGAATTAGTAAACGGTAAATTAATTTCAGCAGATAATATATGCCGGAATCGAGAAATTAAACTGGGTAGCGAAATATTTAAGATTGATTTGATACCAGTAGAGTTAGGGATTTTTGATGTAATAGTTGGCATGGACTGGCTGAAGAAGGTGAAAGTAGAGATCGTATGTTATAAAAATGCAATTCGTATTGTACGAGAAGAAGGAGAACCCTTAATGGTGTACGGAGAAAAGGGCAACATGAAGCTACATCTTATTAGTAATTTGAAGGCACAAAAACTAATAAGAAAAGGTTGCTATGCTGTTCTAGCACACGTCGAGAAAGTGCAAACTGAAGAAAAGAGCATCAATGATGTTCCCGTCGCAAAAGAATTTCCCGATGTATTTTCGAAAGAATTACCGGGACTACCTCCACATCGATCTGTTGAATTTCAAATAGATCTTGTACCAGGAGCTGCACCAATAGCTCGTGCTCCTTATAGACTCGCACCCAGCGAGATGAAAGAACTGCAAAGCCAACTGCTAGAACTATTAGAATGTGGTTTCATTCGACCAAGCACATCACCATGGGGAGCTCCTGTTTTCTTTGTCAAGAAGAAGGATGGTACATTTAGGTTGTGTATTGACTACAGAGAGTTGAACAAACTTACCATCAAAAACCGTTATCCACTGCCGAGAATTGACGACTTATTTGATCAACTACAAGGCTCGTCGGTTTATTCGAAGATTGATTTACGTTCTGGATATCATCAAATGCGAGTAAAGGAGGATGATATTCCAAAAACTGCTTTTAGGACGCGTTATGGTCATTACGAGTTTATGGTTATGCCGTTTGGATTGACTAACGCACCAGTTGTGTTCATGGACCTTATGAACCGAGTGTGTGGGCCATATCTTGACAAGTTTGTCATTGTTTTCATCGATGACATACTTATTTACTCAAAGAATGATCAAGAGCACAAAGAACATTTGAGAAAAGTGCTAGAAGTATTGAGGAAAGAAAAACTGTACGCTAAGTTTTCAAAGTGTGCATTTTGGTTGGAAGAAGTTCAATTCCTCGGTCACATAGTGAACAAAGAAGGTATCCAGGTGGACCCGGCAAAGATCGAAACCGTTGAAAAGTGGGAAACCCCAAAGACTCCGAAGCATATACATCAATTTTTAGGATTGGATGGTTACTACAGAAGATTCATCCAAGATTTCTCCAAAATAGCAAAACCCTTGACTGCATTAACGCATAAAAGGAAGAAATTTGAATGGAAGGATGAACAGGAGAAGGCGTTTCAATTATTGAAGAAAAAGCTAACTACGGCACCTATATTGTCATTGCCTGAAGGGAATGATGATTTTGTGATTTATTGTGATGCATCAAAGCAAGGTCTCGGTTGTGTATTAATGCAACGGACGAAGGTGATTGCTTATGCGTCTAGACAATTGAAGATTCACGAGGAAAATTATACGACACATGATTTGGAATTAGGCGTGGTTGTTTTTGCATTAAAGACTTGGAGGCACTACTTATATGGGGTCAAAAGTATTATATATACCGACCACAAAAGTCTTCAACACATATTTAATCAGAAACAACTGAATATGAGGCAGCGTAGGTGGATTGAATTGTTGAATGATTACGACTTTGAGATTCATTACCACCTGGGGAAGGCAAATGTGGTAGCCGACGCCTTGAGCAGAAATGACAGAGAACCGATTCGAGTAAAATCTATGAATATAATGATTCACAATAACCTTACTACTCAAATAAAGGAGGCGCAACAAGGAGTTTTAAAAGAGGGAAATTTAAAGGATGAAATACCCAAAGGATCGGAGAAGCATCTTAATATTCGGGAAGACGGAACCCGGTATAGGGCTGAAAGAATTTGGGTACCAAAATTTGGAGATATGAGAGAAATGGTACTTAGAGAAGCTCATAAAACTAGATACTCAATACATCCTGGAACGGGTAAGATGTACAAGGATCTCAAGAAACATTTTTGGTGGCCAGGTATGAAAGTCGATGTTGCTAAATACGTAGGGGAATGTTTGACGTGTTCGAAGGTCAAAGCGGAGCATCAGAAACCATCAGGTCTACTGCAACAACCTGAAATCCCGGAATGGAAATGGGAAAACATTACCATGGATTTCATCACTAAATTACCAAGGACTGCAAGTGGTTTTGATACTATTTGGGTAATAGTTGATCGTCTCACCAAATCAGCACACTTCCTGCCAATAAGAGAAGATGACAAGATGGAGAAGTTAGCACGACTGTATTTGAAGGAAGTCGTCTCCAGACATGGAATACCAATCTCTATTATCTCTGATAGGGATGGCAGATTTATTTCAAGATTCTGGTAGACATTACAGCAAGCATTGGGAACTCGTCTAGACATGAGTACTGCCTATCATCCACAAACTGATGGGCAGAGCGAAAGGACGATACAAAAGCTTGAACACATGCTACGAGCTTGTATTATTGATTTCGAAAATAGTTGGGATTGACATCTACCGTTAGCATAATTTTCCTACAACAATAGCTACCATTCAAGCATTGAGATGGCACCGTTTGAAGCACTTTATGGTAGAATGTGCAGGTCTCCGATTTGTTGGAGTGAAGTGGGGGATAGACAGATTACGGGTCCGGAGATAATACAAGAAACTACCGAGAAGATTATCCAAATTCAACAACGGTTGAAAACCGCCCAAAGTCGACAAAAGAGCTACACTGACATTAAAAGAAAAGATATAGAATTTGAAATTGGAGAGATGGTCATGCTTAAAGTTGCACCTTGGAAAGGAGTTGTTCGATTTGGTAAACGAGGGAAATTAAATCCAAGGTATATTAGACCATTCAAGATTATTGATCGTGTCGGACCAGTAGCTTACCGACTTGAATTACCTCAACAACTCGCGGCTGTACATAACACTTTCCACGTCTCGAATTTGAAGAAATGTTTTGCTAAAGAAGATCTCACTATTCCATTAGATGAAATCCAAATCAACGAAAAACTTCAATTCATCGAAGAACCTGTCGAAATAATGGATCGTGAGGATAAAAGACTTAAGCAGAACAAGATACCAATTGTTAAGGTTTAAAACAACCATAACCTTTATTTTATCGATAAAGGTTTAAAAAGGATTATGTAGATTATCAAATAATGATAATCTAAAATATACCGTTTACACACGACCATTACATAATGGTTTACAATAAGAACATATTACATCAAAAATAAGTTTCTTGAATGCAGTTTTTACATAATATCATACAAGCATGGACTCCAAATCTTGTTCTTATTTTAGTATGCAACAGCGGAAGCTCTTAATAATCACCTGAGAATAAACATGCTTAAAACGTCAACAAAAATGTTGGTGAGTTATAGGTTTATCCTATATATTAACAAATCATAATAATAGACCACAAGATTTCATATTTCAATATACATCCCATACATAGAGATAAAATTCATTCATATGGTGAACACCTGGTAACCGACATTAACAAGATTCATATAAGAATATCCCCTATCATTCTGGGAAATTCTTCGGACATGATAAAACAACATCGAAGTACTAAAGCATCCGGTACTTTGGATGGGGTTCGTTAGGCCCAATAGATCTATCTTTAGGATTCACGTCAATTAGTAGATCGGTTTACTAATTCTTAGGTTACCAAGCAAAAGGGGCATATTCGGCTTCGATCATTCACCCATATAATGTAGTTTCAATTACTTGTGTCTATTTCGTAAAACATTTATAAAACTACATGTATTCTCATCCCAAAATATTATATTTTAAAAGTGGGACTATAACTCACTTTCACAGATTTTTACTTCGTCGGGAAGTAAGACTTGGCCACTGGTGTAGTGACCCGAACTTTTCCATGTTTATATATATATTAAATGAAATTGTTATTTACATGATTAAGTGTTTCCAACATGTTAAGCAATCAAACTTGTTAAGACTTGATTAATTGAAATAGGTTTCATATAGACAATTGACCACCCATGTTGACCGGTGATTCACGAACGTTAAAACTTGTAAAAACTATACGATGACATATATATGGTTATATATATATAGTTAACATGATTTTATTATAAGTATGTATCTCATTAGGTATTTTAACAATGAGTTATATACATAAAAATGAGACTATTAATTTAAGAAACTCGAAAACGATATATATAACGATTATCGTTATAACAACGTCTTACTAGGTACATATGAATCATATTAAGATATTGATACACTTGGTTAATTATGTTAAATGATAAGTAAATATATTATTAAGTGTATTAACAATGAAATACATATGTAAAAATAAGACTACTAACTTAATGATTTCGAAACGAGACATATATGTAACGATTATCGTTGTAACGACATTTAACTGTATATATATCATACTAAGATATATTATATATCATAATATCATGATAATATAACAATTTAACATCTCATTTGTTATAATAAACAATGGGTTAACAACATTCAACAAGATCGTTAACCTAAAGGTTTCAAAACAACATTTACATGTAACGACTAACGATGACTTAACGACTCAGTTAAAATGTATATACATGTAGTGTTTTAATATGTATTCATACACTTTTAAAAGACTTCAAGACACTTATCAAAATACTTCTACTTAACAAAAATTCTTACAATTACATCCTCGTTCAGTTTCATCAACAATTCTACTCGTATGCACCCGTATTCGTACTCGTACAATACACAGCTTTTAGATGTATGTACTATTGGTATATACACTCCAATGATCAGCTCTTAGCAGCCCATGTGAGTCACCTAACACATGTGGGAACCATCATTTGACAACTAGCATAAAATATCTCATAAAATTACAAAAATATGAGTAATCATTCATGACTTATTTACATGAAAACAAAATTACATATCCTTTATATCTAATCCATACACCAACGACCAAAAACACCTACAAACACTTTCATTCTTCAATTTTATTCATCTAATTGATCTCTCTCAAGTTCTATCTTCAAGTTCTAAGTGTTCTTCATAAATTCCAAAAGTTCTAGTTTCATAAAATCAAGAATACTTCCAAGATTGCAAGTTTACTTCCAAGTTTTCTAAATCCATTCCAAGTAATCATCCAAGATCAAGAAACCTTTATTACTTACAGTAGGTTGTCTTTCTAATACAAGGTAATAATCATATTCAAACTTTAATTCAATTTCTATAACTATAACAATCTTATTTCGAGTGGAAATCTTACTTGAAATTGTTTTCGTGTCATGATTCTGCTTCAAGAACTTTCAAGCCATCCAAGGATCCTTTGAAGCTAGATCTATTTTTCTCATTTCCAGTAGGTTTATCCAAGGAACTTGAGGTAGTAATGATGTTCATAACATCATTCGATTCATACATATAAAGCTATCTTATTCGAAGGTTTAAACATGTAATCACTAGAACATAGTTTAGTTAATTCTAAACTTGTTCGCAAATAAAAGTTAATCCTTCTAAATTGACTTTTAAAATCAACTAAACACATGTTCTATATCTATATGATATGCTAACTTAATGATTTAAAACCTGGAAACACGAAAAACACCGTAAAATCGGATTTACGCCGTCGTAGTAACACCGCGGGCTATTTTGGGTTAGTTAATTAAAAACTATGATAAAATTTGATTTAAAAGTTGTTATTCTGGGAAAATGATTTTTATTATGAACATGAAACTATATCCAAAAATTATGGTTAAACTCAAAGTGGAAGTATGTTTTCTAAAATGGTCATCTAGACGTCGTTCTTTCGACTGAAATGACTACCTTTACAAAAATGACTTGTAACTTATTTTTCTGACTATAAACCTATACTTTTTCTGTTTAGATTCATAAAATAGAGTTCAATATGAAACCATAGCAATTTGATTCACTCAAAACGGATTTAAAATGAAGAAGTTATGGGTAAAACAAGATTGGATAATTTTTCTCATTTTAGCTACGTGAAAATTGGTAACAAATCTATTCCAACCATAACTTAATCAACTTGTATTGTATATTATGTAATCTTGAGATACCATAGATACGTATACAATGTTTCGACCTATCATGTCGACACATCTATATATATTTCGGAACAACCATATACACTCTATATGTGAATGTTGGAGTTAGCTATACAGGGTTGAGGTTGATTCCAAAATATATATATAGTTTGAGTTGTGATCAATACTGAGATACGTATACACTGAGTCGTGGATTGATTCAAGATAATATTTATCGATTTATTTCTGTACATCTAACTGTGGACAACTAGTTGTAGGTTACTAACGAGGACAGCTGACTTAATAAACTTAAAACATCAAAATATATTAAAAGTGTTGTAAATATATTTTGAACATACTTTGATATATATGTATATATTGTTATAGTTTCGTGAATCAACCAGTGGCCAAGTCTTACTTCCCGACAAAGTAAAAATCTGTGAAAGTGAGTTATAGTCCCACTTTTAAAATCTAATATTTTTGGGATGAGAATACATGCAGGTTTTATAAATGATTTACAAAATAGACACAAGTACGTGAAACTACATTCTATGGTTGAATTATCGAAATCGAATATGCCCCTTTTTATTAAGTCTGGTAATCTAAGAATTAGGGAACAGAGACCCTAATTGACGCGAATCCTAAAGATAGATCTATTGGGCCTAACAAACCCCATCCAAAGTACCGGATGCTTTAGTACTTCGAAATTTATATCATATCCGAAGGGTGTCCCGGAATGATGGGGATATTCTTATATATGCATCTTGTTAATGTCAGTTACCAGGTGTTCACTATATGAATGATTTTTATCTCTATGTATGGGATGTGTATTGAAATATGAAATCTTGTGGTCTATTGTTACGATTTGATATATATAGGTTAAACCTATAACTCACCAACATTTTTGTTGACGTTTAAAGCATGTTTATTCTCAGGTGAATACTAAGAGCTTCCGCTGTTGCATACTAAAATAAGGACAAGATTTGGAGTCCATGTTTGTATGATATTGTGTAAAAACTGCATTCAAGAAACTGATTTCGATGTAACATATTTGTATTGTAAACCATTATGTAATGGTCGTGTGTAAACA
This sequence comes from Rutidosis leptorrhynchoides, assembly GCF_046630445.1. Lineage (NCBI taxonomy): Eukaryota > Viridiplantae > Streptophyta > Magnoliopsida > Asterales > Asteraceae > Rutidosis > Rutidosis leptorrhynchoides. Next base: position 225,553,973 of record NC_092341.1, read on the forward strand.
GGATATTTTAGATTATCATTACTTGATAATCTACGTAAAGCTTTTTAAACCTTTATTTATGAAATAAAGGTTATGGTTTGTTTTAAAAATGAATGCAGTCTTTGAAAAACGTCTCATATAGAGGTCAAAACCTCGCAACAAAATCAATTAATATGGAACGTTTTTAATCAATAAGAACGGGACATTTCAACTGGTCAATTCACGAACCTATAACAAATATGTACATATATATCAAAGTATGTTTAAAATATATTTACAACATTTTAAATACGCTTTAATGTTTTAAGTTTATTAAGTCAGCTGTCCTCGTTAGTAACTTACAACTAGTTGTCCACAATTAGATGTACAGAAAATAAATCGATATATATTATCTTGAATCAATCCACGACCCAGTGTATACACGTCTCAGGCTGGATCACAACTCAAAGTATATATATTTTTGGAATCAACCTCAACCCTGTATAGCTAACTCCAACATTACTGCATATAGAGTGTCTATGGTTGTTCCAAATAATATATATACATGGGTCGATATAATATGTCAAAACATTTGCATACGTGTCTATGGTATCCCAAGATTACATAATATATTAGAATACATGTATAATATAATATAAGTTAGCTAGGATATGATTTGTATAGAATTGTTAATATTTCCCGTAGCTACAAAAATCAAAAAATATCCAATCTTGTTTTACCCATAACTTCTTCATTTTAAATCCGTTTTGAGTGAATCAAATTGCTATGGTTTCATATTGAACTCTATTTTATGAATCTAAACAGAAAAAGTATAGGTTTATAGTCGGAAATATAAGTTACAAGTTGTTTTTGTAAGAGGTAGTCATTTCAGTCGAAAGAACGACGTCTTGATGACCATTTTGAAAAACATACTTCCACTTTGAGTTTAACCATGATTTTTGGATATAGTTTCATGTTCATAAGAAAAATCATTTTTCTAGAAGAACAACTTTTAAATCAAAGTTTATCATAGTTTTTAATTATCAAACCCAAAACAGCCAGCGGTGTTACTACGACGGCGTATGTCCGGTTTTACGGTGTTTTTCGTGCTTCCAGGTTTTAAATCATTAAGTTAGCATATCATATAGATATAGAACATGTGTTTAGTTGATTTTAAAAGTCAAGTTAGAAGGATTACCTTTTGTTTGCGAACAGGTTTAGAATTAACTAAACTATGTTCTAGTGATTTCAAGTTTAAACCTTCGAATAAGATAGCTTTATATGTATGAATCGAATGATGTTATGAACATCATTACTACCTCAAGTTTTGTGGATAAACCTACTGGAAAAGAGACAAATGGATCTAGCTTCAAAGGATCTTGGATGGCTTGAAAGTTCTTGAAGTAGAATCATGACACGAAAACAAGTTCAAGTAAGATTTCCACTCGAAATAAGATTGTTATAGTTATAGAAATTGAATCAAAGTTTGAATATGAGTATTACCTTTTATTAGAAATATATCTTACTGTAAATAAGAAAGATTTCTTGAGGTTGGATGATCACTCTAAAAGATTGGAAGTAAGCTAGCAAACTTGGAAGTATTCTTGATTTTATGAAACTAGAACTTGTAGAATTTATGAAGAACACTTAGAACTTGAAGATAGAACTTGAGAGAGATCAATTAGATGAAGAAAATTGAAGAATGAAAGTGTTTTTAGGTGTTTTTGGTCGTTGGTATATGGATTAGATATAAAGGATGTGTAATTTTGTTTACATGTAAATAAGTCATGAATGATTACTCATATTTTTGTAATTTTATGAGATATTTCATGCTAGTTACCAAATGATGGTTCCCACATGTGTTAGGTAACTCACATGGGCTGCTAAGAGCTGATCATTAGAGTGTATATACCAATAGTACATACATCTAAAAGTTGTGTATTGTACGAGTACGAATACGGGTGCATACGAGTAGAATTGTTGATGAAACTGAACGAGGATGTAATTGTAAGTATTTTTGTTAAGTAGAAGTATTTTGATAAGTGTATTGAAGTCTTTCAAAAGTGTATGAATACATATTAAAACACTACAAGTATATACATTTTAACTGAGTCGTTAAGTCATCGTTAGTCATTACATGTAAATGTTGATTTGAAACCTTTAAGTTAACGATCTTGTTAAATGTTGTTAACCCAATGTTTATTATATCTAATGAGATGTTAAATTATTATATTATCATGATATTATGATATATTAATATATCTTAATATGATATATATATACAACGATACAACGATAATCGTTACATATATGTCTCGTTTCGAAATCATTAAGTTAGTAGTATTGTTTTTACATATGTAGTTCATTGTTAATACACTTAATGACATGTTTACTTATCATTTATCATGATTAAACATAGTGTATCAATATCTTAATATGATTCATATGTATTTAGTAAGAAGTTGTTATAACGATAATCGTTATATATATCGTTTCGAGTTTCTTAATTCAATAAACTCAATTTTATGTATATAACTCATTGTTAAAATACCTAATGAGATACTTACTTATCATAATATCATATTAACTATATATATAATCATATATATGTCATCATATAGTTTTTTTACAAGTTTTAACGTTCGTGAATCACCGGTCAATTTGGGTGGTCAAATGTCTATATGAAACCTATTTCAATTAATCAAGTCTTAACAAGTTTGATTGCTTAACATGTTGGAAACACTTAATCATGTAAATAACAATTTTATTTAATATATATATATAAACATGGAAAAGTTCGGGTCACTACAGTACCTACCCGTTAAATAAATTTCGTCCCGAAATTTTAAGCAGTTGGAGGTGTTGACGTATCTTCTGGAAATAAATGCGGGTATTTCTTCTTCATCTGATCTTCTCGTTCCCAGGTAAACTCGGGTCCTCTACGAGCATTCCATCGAACCTTAACAATTGGTATCTTGTTTTGCTTAAGTCTTTTAACCTCATGATCCATTATTTCGACGGGTTCTTCAATGAATTGAAGTTTTTCGTTGATTTGGATTTCATCTAACGGAATAGTGAGATCTTCTTTAGCAAAACATTTCTTCAAATTCGAGACGTGGAAAGTGTTATGTACAGCCGCGAGTTGTTGAGGTAACTCAAGTCGGTAAGCTACTGGTCCGACACGATCAATAATCTTTAATGGTCCAATATACCTTGGATTTAATTTCCCTCATTTACCAAATCGAAGAACGCCTTTCCAAGGTGCAACTTTAAGTATGACCATCTCTCCAATTTCAAATTCTATATCTTTTCTTTTAATGTCAGCGTAGCTCTTTTGTCGACTTTGGGCGGTTTTCAACCGTTGTTGAATTTGGATGATCTTCTCGGTAGTTTCTTGTATTATCTCCGGACCCGTAATCTGTCTATCCCCCACTTCACTCCAACAAATCGGAGTCCTGCACTTTCTACTATAAAGTGCTTCAAACGGCGCCATCTCAATGCTTGAATGGTAGTTGTTGTTGTAGGAAAATTCTGTTAACGGTAGATGTCGATCCCAACGGTTTCCGAAATCAATAACACATGCTCGTAGCATGTCTTCAAGCGTTTGTATCTTTCTTTCACTCTGCCCATCAGTTTTTGGATGATAGGAAGTACTCATGTCTAGTCGAGTTCCTAATGCTTGCTGTAATGTCTGCCAAAATCTTGAAATAAATCTGCCATCCCTATCAGAGATAATAGAGATTGGTATTCCATGTCTGGAGATGACTTCCTTCAAATACAGTCGTGCTAACTTCTCCATCTTGTCATATTCTCTTATTGGCATGAAGTGTGCTGATTTGGTGAGACGATCAACTATTACCCAAATAGTATCAAAACCACTTGCAGTCCTTGGCAATTTAGTGATGAAATCCATGGTAATGTTTTCCCATTTCCATTCCGGGATTTCGGGTTGTTGAAGTAGACCTGATGGTTTCTGATGCTCAGCTTTGACCTTAGAACACGTCAAACATTCTCCTACGTATTTAGCAACATTGTCTTTCATACCCGGCCACAAATAATGTTTCTTGAGTTCCTTGTACATCTTCCCCGTTCCAGGATGTATTGAGTATCTGGTTTTATGAGCTTCTCTAAGTACCATTTCTCTCATATCTCCAAATTTTGGTACCCAAATCCTTTCAGCCCTATACCGGGTTCCGTCTTCCCGAATATTAAGATGCTTCTTCGATCCTTTGGGTATTTCATCCTTTAAATTTCCCTCTTTTAAAACTCCTTGTTGCGCCTCCTTTATTTGAGTAGTAAGGTTATTGTGAATCATTATATTCATAGATTTTACTCGAATGGGTTCTCTGTCCTTTCTGCTCAAGGCGTCGGCTACCACATTTGCCTTCTCCGGGTGGTAACGAATCTCAAAGTCGTAATCATTCAACAATTCAATCCACCTACACTGAAATGTCCCGTTCATATTGATTATAAACATTCCATATTAATTGATTTTGTTGCGAGGTTTTGACCTCTATATGAGACGTTTTTCAATGACTGCATTCATTTTTAAAACAACCATAACCTTTATTTTATCAATAAAGGTTTCAAAAGCATTACGTAGATTATCAAATAATGATAATCTAAAATATACTGTTTACACACGAATATTACATAATGGTTTACAATAGAAATGTAACACCGGCCATTTTTTTTTTAAACACGCAGCGGAAGACTTTATTTACAAACACTATATATGTCACGTCATTACATTAATCCGTGTAATTACGTTTAAGTTTACACAACGGTGTTAAGTTATTACAAAACATTATTTATACAAAAGTCCACATCAGAGTTGGGTTGTTAAACATGTCTTCTGCAACAGCACCCATCCCGACTAGCAGTACCTAAACCTGTAAGGGGAGAATATGTGGGGGATTAGCGCACCGCTAAGTGAATGGAATCTATCTAACAGATATAGCTTAAGCCACACACAAGCTATATACGAACAACAATACATGCTAACCACCAACTAGCATACAATAAGACAATACGAGGATCGGCGGCTTGTACGAGCACACAACTCCCAGCTGATCGGGCCTGAGTCTACCGATAGTCCCTGCTACTCAATTCACAGTATAGTTATCCAGATGCAGGGGGTGCATCGTTCACACTATACTCCACAATTAGTAGCCTATGGACCCAACCTCCCCTAGGCACGGTTGACCTCATACGGACTCTAACCTCTCCTTGGCACGGTCTCGAGTCCCCAGTCTCCCTAGGCCCGACTGGTGCCATTCACACAGTGTACACAAAATTCACATACAACATCAGGCAACGATATTATTATTCTAACATGGCAATTTCTACACTATGCATGGTAAAAGAGTCAACCACAGTAGCATGATATGCTACTTAAACTCTATCCGTAGATAGACCCACTCACCAATTACCAGCAACTGCTCAGTTATTATTTCTGAGCTTCCTCCTTGTCCTTATCTCCTGAGAACAGCAAAAACCAAGTTAGAATAGTGTTCCCATCAAGGTTAGACACACGGACAGCGAATTATAGCAAATTAGTAAAAAAAATGCCTAAGACCATCGGTCGATGGTCCCATCCATCAGCCGATCGTCAACACACCATCGGTCGATGGTCTCCCCCAATCGGTCGATCGTCAAAATTACATCAGTTGGTCAGAAGTCATACACCATCGGTCGATGGTCCTGTCCACCGGCCGATCATCCCTCACCATCGGTCGATGGTCAACGACCATCGGCCGAAGGTAGTTCATCAGCTACAACAGCAGCAAAGTGACGGGTTTCAACCCAAAATCACCAAATCTCGACTTTGGACACGTTTTTGACCTCAAAACTGAACACAACTCGTACACTAAACTTTTTGGAACATAAACCCACAACATTCAAACACAAACAACATTAATTTCTACCAATTTGACACAAAACCCCATTTTCATAAAACTTGACTAAAACACCCATTTTGACACTGATTTGATCACGAAATTAAACAAACTTTACCTTGTTAGAATCACAACAACACAAGGAACGATTTGACACTAAAATCAAGCTTCAATTTGAGATCAAATGATTTAGGGTTGTTTGAGATGGTGAAGATGAGGTTAGGTGAAGGTGTGAGTGAGAGGAAGGTTCAGGAAACAAATGAGGGAAATTAGCTGCTCATACACTTAATTTGGGGTTAAAACCCCATACCCCACAACACACGGGTATTTACCAGTTATCTGATATCTTTCGCACAAAATTAGGTAGCCCAAACGAGGTCCAAATAAAATAAACAAACCTGATCTGAGACCCTTGTCACAAACTGGTCACAACACAAATATAATAAAACACTAATAAAATAATTAAAATAAAAGCACTTAAGACTAAGCACAAACCCTAAGGGCAAAATAGGCAACTTACAACTAGCCCGGGTTTCAGTCTGTTACAAATCCACCCCCTTTAAGGAGATTCCGTCCTCGGAATCTGGTCTTGGTCAAACAAATGAGGGTAGCGATTTCTCATCAACTCTTCCATTTCCCACGTAAGATTAGAACCAAACTGTGTTTCCACTCGATCAATATCATCGGTATCTCTTTATTTATCAACTTAGTCACCTTTTGGTCAACTACACGGACCGGCTCTTCCACCAATTTCTTATTCAAATCGACCCTTAAATCTTCTAAAGGAAGGAGTTGCGTTTCATCATCGACTTTACACTTACGAAGATAACACACGTTAAATGTATTATGAATACCGGCTAACTCTGGCGGAAGATCTAACACCACAGTCTGATTATTCAACATTTCACTGATCTGGAACGGACCAATAAATCTTGGTGCTAACTTACCACGTTTACCGAATCTGATAACCCCTTTCTACGGTGAAACTTTTAGATACACTCGTTCACCCACATGAAAGGTTACCGGACGTCTACGCGGATCAGCATACATTTTCTGCCTATCTCTAGCGGCTTTCAACTTTTCTCTCGCAATTGCAACTTTTTCGGCTGACATTTGAACAATTTCGGGACCTGCAAACTGTTTCTCCCCGGCTTCTAACCAACAAGTCGGAGTTCTGCAACGACGACCATACAACATTTCATAGGGCGGCATCCCTATGCTCGAATGATATGAATTATTATACGCGAATTCGACCAACGGTAAATGTGTATCCCACGAACCACCGTATTCTAACACACAAGCCGTTAACATATCCTCCAAAGTCTGTATCGTTCTTTCACCCTGACCGTCTGTCTGAGGATGATAAGCTGTACTTAAATTCACACGTGTACCCAGATTCTGTTGAAGACTATTCCAAAAGTTTGACACAAATCTGGAATCTCTGTCTGAAACGATCGATAACGGCACACCATGTCGACTAACTATTTCTTTCACATACAAATCGGCTAACTCACTTAACGAAGATGTCTCACGAGTAGCAAGAAAATGAGCACTTATAGTTAGACGATCCACTATTACCAAAATCATATCATGTCTTTTCTGAGTTCGAGGTAATTTGGTCACAAAATCCATCGTTATATGTTCCCATTTCCACTCTGGAATCTGTAATTGACGCAACGAACCATAAGGTTTCTGATGTTCTGCCTTCACTTGAGCACAAATATGACACCTTTCGACATAACGGGCAATATCTGTTTTCATTGTTGGCCACCAATACACTATTTTCAAATCATGATACATCTTATTACTACCTGGATGTACTGTCAATCTGGATTTGTGAGCTTCTGTCATGATTAAATCCCTCAAATCTCCAAGCTTAGGCACCCAAACACGATTGTTTAAGGTCTTTAGTCCACGTGAGTCATCAATTAAGTCCACTTTTCGCTTGATCATTTGTTCAGATTTAATATGTTCGTCCTCCAAAGCACAGGCCTGAACGGTTCTTAAACTGTTAATCAAATCTGAAGTTATATTTAAACGAAGGAATTTTACGTTTTCACTTGACTTTTTACGACTTAGCGCATCTGCAACCACATTTGCCTTACCCGGATGGTATTTAATTTCACAATCATAATCTTTGATCAACTCTTGCCACCGTCTCTGTCTCATATTCATTTCTTTCTATGAGAAGATATACTGCAAACTCTTGTGATCTGTACAAATAACACAATGGGTTCCATACAAATAGTGTCTCCACAGTTTCAAAGCAACCACTATTGCAGCCATTTCAAGATCATGTACTGGATAATTCTTCTCATGAACTTTCAACTGTCGAGAAGCGTAGGCGATTACTTTATCTCTTTGCATTAATACACAACCCAACCCAACATATGACGCATCACAGTATACCACGAAGTCGTCTGAACCTTCTGGTAAAGCTAACACTGGTGCCTGACACAGTAGCTGTTTCAAAATCTGAAAAGCCTTTTCTTGTTCATCAGTCCATCGAAAGGCTACATCTTTACGAGTCAACTTAGTCAACGGACCTACTATTTTAGAAAAATCTTTGATAAATCTGCGATAATAACCAGCCAAACCCAGAAAACTCTTAATCTCGGTTGGAGTCTTCGGAGAATTCCAATTCATTACCGCTTCTATCTTTATCGGATCAACCTTTATACCTTCAGCACAAATCACATGACCCAAAAACTGCACTTCACGTAACCAAAATTCACACTTTGAAAATTTTGTAAATAGTTGTTCACGTTTCAACAAGTTCAAAACCTGTCTCAGATGATCAGCATGTTCACACTCTGTCTTTGAATACACTAGTATATCGTCTATGAACACAATCACAAACTTATCTAAGAACGAACGACACACTCTATTCATTAGATCCATGAAGACTGCTGGCGCATTCGTCAACCCAAACGGCATGACAAGAAATTCATAATGACCATACCTTGTTCTGAACGTTGTTTTTGGTATATCTGATTCAGCAACACGAACCTGATGATATCTGGATCGTAAGTCTATCTTAGAAAAGAATGAAGCACCCTGTAACTGATCGAACAAATCGTCTATTCGAGGTAACGGATACTTATTCTTCACAGTTCTTTTGTTCAATTCATGATAATCAATACACATACGCATTGACCCATCTTTCTTTTTAACAAACAATACCGGAGCACCCCACGGTGAAGAACTCGGTCGGATAAACCCACGATCTAATAACTCTTGAATCTGTGACATCATTTCACGGATTTCAGACGGCGCTAATCGATATGGAGCTTTTTCTACTGGAGTTGTTCAAGGAACCAACTCAATCTTATATTCGACTTCCCTTACCGGCAGCAGACCTGGTAACTCACCTGGGAACACTTCGGGAAATTCTGATACTATCGGAATATCGGCCACTGTTCTATTTTCTTTCTTAGCATCAATCACATATGCAATAAATGATTCACAACCCTTTGCCATCGACTTTTTCGCTTTCATCATTTTTATCAATGGAAAATTATACCCACCCCGCTCCCCTCGGGCCACAACACGGGTTCCATCGGTCGAATGAAAGGTAATCATTTTCCTATCACACTTAATATTAGCCCTAAACGAGCTCAACCAATCCATTCCTAATACTACATCAAAGCTAGGAATAGGTAACACTAAACAAGTCACCGGGAAAGACTTCCCTTCAATCTCTATACAAACGCCAGACACATACGTTGTGACGGGTGTGATCTTACCATCGGCTACTTCTACACTAATCGGCTTGGGTAACACAGTAACTGGTAATTTCAATTTAGCACAGAAATCTAGGGACATAAAACATCTATTGGCACCACAATCAAACAATACGCGAGCAGGTATTGAGTTGATTAGAAACATACCGGTGATCACTTCGTCAGTTGCCACGGCATTCTCAACTGACATCTGAAATGCTCTAGCCTCTGCTGTTGGAGGGTTCTTCCTCTTCTGCCCACTCGAGGCAGTTGACCCTCCGGCTGATGCCGAACGCGCCCCTGACCCTGCCCCGGAACTACCACTTTTCGACGGACAACTAACTGCACGATGCCCTAGTTTATGACAACTCCAACACACACTATTCGGATACGGACATGCTGAAGACTCATGCCCAACCACACCACACTTTAAGCATCTTCTTGTAGCCTCAGAATACTGACCACTGTGAGAAGATCGACACGTGTGACACCAATTCCCTTTACCTGATCCAGACCCAGAACTACTCTGACCACTTTTACCCTTCAATTTAAATCCACTAAACTTCTTGGATTTAGATCCTGATTGACCAGATACTTGCCCACCTTGTTGTAGCACATTACCAAACATTCTGTTTCTGGCGGCCTGAACATCACTTTCTACCATCTTAGCCATCACAACAGCTTGAGACAACGATGTAGCTGTTCTAACAAAAGTTCGGTACTATGGTAAAATGATATTAACGAAATGCTGGATACGAGACGCTTCGTCGGGCACCCACTGCTGTACAAACTTCAGTTTATCCATATACTTCTCTACTACCTCATCGATCGTCATTTGAGGTGTCATCTTCATTTCAAGAAACTCAGTCTTGATTCGGTTCATATCAAATGGATTACAATACTGTTCACACACCTTCCCATGAAACTGCTCCCATGTGATCATACTCACTTGTTCTTTCGGTATACTGGATATCAAAGAATCTCACCAAATCATAGCCCTACCTTTCAACTAACGACTTGCATATGTCACTTTCAACTCGGGTTCACACTGACACGCTTCAAATACCCTTTCAATTTCTCGCAACGAATTGAGAGTTACAGTCGGATCAGTACTTCCAGAGAACTCGGAGGGTTTGCAATCACGGAAGTTCTTATAAGTACACCTTTTGGGTGGTTGCATGTAAGGTTGTTGGAACATTTGCATTTGATATGGATTCATCATCATGGGATTTTGGTAAGTAAAAGTGTTTTGCGGTGGCATATAGTATTGGTTGGGTATTTGATTCTGAAACTGGTTCTGGTGCACATTAGGTATCGTTTGGGATTGCGCGGTTGGGAATCCAGGTGGTGTATCATCATTTCCAGAATGCCTTGCCAATTCAAGCTCATTAATCTTATCTTCAGCCTCTTTTAGCTTGCTTTCTAATTGAAGGATGTAACTATTTTGATCATCATCAGACTCAACACCCTCTTCTGGTGCTCTGAATGTTCCGGGGTTGGATGGGCCAGTTGTGTTTCTATCAGTCATACCTGTGCTACAAAACAGCTCACACAAAAGCTTAGTGGATAACAGTTAGTTCAATCACAACTAACACACGTATATCCTATTTTCACTTAGCCCCTCACACCCACAGACATGTTTGACTCGCCTCAGGGTTTGGGAACAAAATACGCGCACGTACTTGCTGCCAAACCATGCTCTGATACCAACTTGTAACACCAGCCATTTTTTTTTTAAACACGCAGCGGAAGACTTTATTTACAAACACTATATATGTCACGTCATTACATTAATCCGTGTAATTACGTTTAAGTTTACACAACGGTGTTACGTTATTACAAAACATTATTTATACAAAAGTCCACATCAGAGTTGGGTTGTCAAACATGTCTTCTGCAACAGCACCCATCCCGACTAGCAGTACCTAAACCTGCAAGGGGAGAATATGTGGGGGATTAGCGCACCACTAAGTGAATGGAATCTATCTAACAGATATAGCTTAAGCCACACACAAGCTATATATGAACAACAATACATGCTAACCACCAACTAGCATACAATAAGACAATACAAGGATCGGCGGCTTGTACAAGCACACGACTCCCAGCTGATCGGGCCTGAGTCTACCGATAGTCCCTGCTACTCAATTCACAGTATAGTTATCCAGATGCAGGGGGTGCATCGTTCACACTATACTCCACAATTAGTAGCCTATGGACCCAACCTCCCCTAGGCACGGTTGACCTCATACGGACTCTAACCTCTCCTAGGCACGGTCTCTAGTCCTCAGTCTCCCTAGGCCCGACTGGTACCATTCACACAGTGTACACAAAATTCACATACAACATCAGGCAACGATATTATTATTCTAACATGGAAATTTCTACACTATGCATGGTAAAAGAGTCAACCACAGTAGCATGATATGCTACTTAAACTCTATCCGTAGGTAGACCCACTCACCAATTACCAGCAACTGCTCAGTTATTATTTCTGAGCTTCCTCCTTGTCCTTATCTCCTGAGAACAGCAAAAACCAAGTTAGAATAGTGTTCCCATCAAGGTTAGACACACGGACAGCGAATTATAGCAAATTAGTAAAAAAAATGCGTCCGCTAAAATTTTCATGTTTAACACTTGTGCATTTTCAGAATTTACATCCTGAAAATCATAAAAAACACACGGACAGCATAACGGCTATAAATCAACACTTAGTAAAAATTTCACTGCCTAAGACCATCGGTCGATGGTCCCATCCATCAGCCGATCGTCAACACAACATCGGTCGATGGTCTCCCCCAATCGGTCGATCGTCAAAATTACATCAGTTGGTCAGAAGTCATACACCATCGGTCGATGGTCCTGTCCACCGGCCGATCGTCCCTCACCATCGGTCGATGGTCAACGACCATCGGCCGAAGGTAGTTCATCAGCTGCAACAGCAGCAAAGTGACGGGTTTCAACCCAAAATCACCAAATCTCGACTTTGGACACGTTTTTGACCTCAAAACTGAACACAACTCGTACATTAAACTTTTTGGAACATAAACCCACAACATTCAAACACAAACAACATCAATTTCTACCAATTTGACACAAAACCCCATTTTCATAAAACTAGACTAAAACACCTATTTTGACACTGATTTGATCACGAAATTAAACAAACTTTACCTTGTTAGAATCACAACAACACAAGGAACGATTTGACACTAAAATCAAGCTTCAATTTGAGATCAAATGATTTAGGGTTGTTTGAGATGGTGAAGATGAGGTTAGGTGAAGGTGTGAGTGAGAGGAAGGTTCAGGAAACAAATGAGGGAAATTAGCTGCTCATACACTTAATTTGGGGTTAAAACCCCATACCCCACAACATACGGGTTTTTACCAGTTATCTGATATCTTTCGCACAAGATTAGGTAGCCCAAACGAGGTCCAAATAAAATAAACAAACCTGATCTGAGACCCTTGTCACAAACTGGTCACAACACAAATATAATAAAACACTAATAAAATAATTAAAATAAAAGCACTTAAGACTAAGCACAAACCCTAAGGGAAAAATAGGCAACTTACAACTAGCCCGGGTTTCAGTATGTTACAAGAAATATATTACATCGACATATGTTTCTTGAATGCAGTTTTTACATAATATCATACAAACATGGACTCCAAATCTTGTCCTTATTTTAGTATGCAACAGCGAAAGCTCTTAATATTCACTTGAGAATAAACATGCTTTAAACGTCAACAAAAATGTTGGCGAGTTATAGGTTTAACCTATATATATCAAATCGTAACAATAGACCACAAGATTTCATATTTCAATATACATCCCATACATAGAGATAAAAATCATTCATATGGTGAACACCTGGTAACCGACATTAACAAGATGCATATATAAGAATATCCCCATCATTCCGGGACACCCTTCGGATATGATATAAATTTTGAAGTACTAAAGCATCCGATACTTTGGATGGGGTTTGTTAGGCCCAATAGATCTATCTTTAGGATTCACGTCAATTAGGGTGTCTGTTCCCTAATTCTTAGATTACCAGACTTAATAAAAAGGGGCATATTCGATTTCGATAATTCAACCATAGAATGTAGTTTCACGTACTTATGTCTATTTTGTAAATCATTTATAAAACCTGCATGTATTCTCATCCCAAAAATATTAGATTTTAAAAGTGGGACTATAACTCACTTTCACAGATTTTTACTTCGTCGGGAAGTAAGACTTGGCCACTGGTCGATTCACGAACCTATAACAAATATGTACATATATATCAAAGTATATTCAAAATATATTTACAATACTTTTAATACATTTTGATGTTTTAAGTTTATTAAGTCAGCTGTCCTCGTTAGTAACCTACAACTAGTTGTCCAACGTTAGATGTACAGAAAAAAATTGATATATATTATCTTGAATCAATCCACGACCCAATGTATACACGTCTCAGGCTAGATCACAACTCAAAGTATATATATTTTTGGAATTAACCTCAACCCTTTATAGCTAACTCCCACATTACTGCATATAGAGTGTCTATGGTTGTTCCAATTAATATATACACATGGGTCGATATGATATGTCAAAACATTTGCATACGTGTCTATGGTATCCCAAGATTACATAATATATTAGAATATATGTATAATACAATATAAGTTAGCTAGGATATGATTAATATAGATTTGTTACCAATTTTCACGTTGCTACAACAAGAAAAATTATCCAATCTTGTTTTACCCGTAACTTCTTCATTTTAAATCCGTTTTGAGTGAATCAGATTGCTATGGTTTCATATTGAACTCTATTTTATGAATCTAAACAGAAAAAGTATAGGTTTATAGTTGGAAATATAAGTTACAAGTCGTTTTTGTAAAGGTAGTCATTTCAGTCGAAAGAACGACGTCTAGATGACCATTTTAGAAAACATACTTCCACTTTGAGTTTAACCATGATTTTTGTATATAGTTTCATGTTCATAAGAAAAATCATTTTCCCAGAAGAACAACTTTTAAATCAAAGTTTATCATAGTTTTTAATTAACTAACCCAAAACAGCCCGCGGTGTTACTACGACGGCGTAAATCCGGGTTTATGGTGTTTTTCGTGTTTCCAGGTTTTAAATCATTAAGTTAGCATATCATATAGATATAGAACATGTGTTTAGTTGATTTTAAAAGTCAAGTTAGAAGGATTAACTTTTGTTTGTGAACAAGTTTAGAATTAACTAAACTATGTTCTAGTGATTACAAGTTTAAACCTTCGAATAAGATAGCTTTATATGTATGAATCGAATGATGTTATGAACATCATTACTACCTCAAGTTTTCTGGATAAAGCTACTGGAAATGAGAAAAATAGATCTAGCTTCAAAGGATCCTTGGATGGCTTGAAAGTTCTTGAAGCAGAATCATGACACGAATACAGTTCAAGTAAGATTTTTACTCGAAATAAGATTGTTATAGTTATAGAAATTGAATCAAAGTTTGAATATGAGTATTACCTTGTATTTGAAAGATATCTTACTATAAATAAGAAATATTTCTTGAGGTTGGATGATGAAACGACCCGACCCAATCCATAGGGACGAATACAATAACATATGATTACATCGCGAGGCATTTGACCTCTATATGATACGTTTTATAAACATTGCATTCTTTTGAAAAGATATACCATAAATGAATATTTAAAATTCAATGTTTTCGACATCTGATGATTTCTACATGTAGACAATCACCGTAAATAACAGTTTACAAGAATACTTCCGTTGACAATGCAGTCAAAATAAATACACGGTGATGATTTTGTGAATGCAATGCTTCCTCGAATAAAACATGTATGACTCCATGCACATGGTTTCTCTAACATATATTCAAACAGCGGAAGACTTCTAGGAACCTGAGAATAAACATACTTTAAACGTCAACATAAAGTTGGTGAGATATAGGTTTAATGCTAGCAGCGTTATAAATATAGACCACAAGATTTCATATACATAAACGTTTTAATAAAAATATTGTAAGTGGTTGAGCACTTGATAACCATACTTAACATTTAATCAACGTCGCATATTCCCTTTATTATGAAATCTCACTACACTGTACCAAGTGTAGTCACCGAAACGAAGTACTGTGCAACCGTTGAATACTGGTCGTCCAGTCCGGTTGGGGTTATCAGGCCCGATAGATCTATCAACAGGATTCGCGTTTACAATACCACATATAAATAGTAGTTACCAAGCTACAGGGAAGTATGCCAATGGTACAACTCAACGTAGAATATATTTTTTTATCACTTGTGTCCATAACGTAAATCATAAAATGCATGTATTCTCATCCCGAAATATTTAGAGTTTAAAAGTGGGACTATATACTCACTTTTGCCTTGAAGGTATTTAACTCAACTTGGTCTCCGATAGATATCACGAACCTAACCATATATATATAATATATCAACATATTTTCTTTTCAAGTAATCGTTACATATATATATATATATATATATACTTTTAATACTTTTAATATTTTTTTAGTCCGTAGTTAGCAGTCCGATATTAGTGGTGCTCAATTAGTTGCTCAATAAAATAAATAAAGACCCCATCGTATTTGTATTGATCAGAATTAATCTCGACCCATGGTACCATGTTGTCAAATGACGTGTTGCGTACATAAAGTACCGTGTTGTCAAATGACGTGTTGCGTACAATCATGAGGTCTTATGATTAATCTTCTCGTGTTGTTTACGGGTGGTCCTGAAATATATAAAATCAAATCATAAGTAATTATATATAAAATATCATATTAATTAGAAAATATATGATTAATTTACTTTATCTCCAAATATTTTCGTAGCTAAACTAGCTTCGGATACCCAATCTTGTTTTAGTCGTAGTTTCTTCATTACAACTCCGTTTTTGTTGGTTCAACTTGCCACTTCCTTGGATCGAGTCAAATTTTAAGAATATGAACTGAAAATACCTTAGTTTGTATTCGAAATCACAGGTTATAGGTCAAACTTTGGTAAAACTTATGAAAGTGATCATTTTCCATCATAAAAACAACATTTAATGATCATTTTTCTAAAAAATACTTACACTTTGAGTTAAACCATCAAATTTTTATGTGTTAACATATTCATAAGAAATATCATTTTTCCAGAACATGAACTTCCAATTCAAAGTTCAAGATGGTTTTTAATTATCCAAATCAAAACAGCCCCCGGTTGCACTCCGACGACGTAGATTCAGTTTTTAAGGTGTTCTTTGTAAAACCAAGTTATATCTTGTTGAGTTAGCATATCATTATGATATATTACAGGTCTTGAAGTGTTTTAAAAGTTAAGTTATAAGGATCTATTTAGTTTGCAAACAAGTTTGAAATCATTCAAACTATGTTCTTGTTGTTAAAATTTTACAACATAAAATAAGATAGCTATATAATTATGAATCGAACAAGATTATGAACAAGGTTACTACCTCAAGTTACTTGGACAAAGTTATTGTAAGAGATAAGAAAAAATCTTGGAATCAAAGAGTGGTAGAGTTAGATCAAAAAGTTGGAAGTATACTTCTTCAAATGGGTGGTTATTTTGATATGTTCTTGAAAGAGTTTTCTTATGGTGTTTAAGGCTTGTAATTGAAGCTAAATAATGGGGAAAATGTTTGGAGATGATCAAGTATGAAGTTAGGAGTATTTTGAGAGAGAAATGAGGGTGTAGGTATGAGAAAATGGAGTGAAGAAATGGTGTTCATTCATAAAAAACATTTTTAGTTTATAAAGAAAGAAAAGGATTCCTAATTTTGTTTTCTTACTAATAATTCATGCTACTTGACAAATCCTAGTTACCTCATATCTAGGGCAGTAATAATGTTGATTAGGATGTTGATTTGATGTATATATACCAATAGTAAATACATATAAAAGCTGGGTATGATACGGGTACATATACCCTAGATATACGTATAGAAATCTTGAGGAAACGGAATGAGAATTCAAATATAGCTATCTTTTGTGAATATACTTATATTGTTTTATGTATTTAAGTCCTTAAAAACTGATTAAATACATTATATATACGATACATGTATAAGCATTATAGGTTATAAGTATATATATCAAAGAATGTTACGTATAGTTATCGTTTTGAAAACTTAAGTTAGTAGTTTCAAAATATACTTATAACTCATTGTCATTAGTACACAATGAGATGTTAAACCATCCTTAGATCATGTTAAATATATATTGTAGTGACCCGAAATTTTCCATGTTTATATATATTAATTGAGATTGATATTTACATGATTAAATGTTTCCAACATGTTAAGCAATCAAACTTGTTAAGACTTGATTAATTGAAATATGTTTCATATAGACAATTGACCACCCAAGTTGACCGGTGATTCACGAACGTTAAAACTTGTAAAAACTATATGATGACATATATATGGATATATATATAGTTAACATGATACTATGATAAGTAAATATATCATTAAGTATATTAACAATGAACTACATATGTAAAAACAAGACTACTAACTTAATGATTTTTAAACGAGACATATATGTAACGATTATCGTTGTAAAGACATTTAATGTATATATATCATATTAAGAGATATTCATACATGATAATATCATGATAATATAATAATTTAAAATCTCATTTGATATTATAAACATTGGGTTAACAACATTTAACAAGATCGTTAACCTAAAGGTTTCAAAACAACACTTACATGTAACGACTAACGATGACTTAACGACTCAGTTAAAATGTATATACATGTAGTGTTTTAATATGTATTTATACACTTTTGAAAGACTTCAATACACTTATCAAAATACTTCTACTTAACAAAAATACTTACAATTACATCCTCGTTCAGTTTCATCAACAATTCTACTCGTATGCACCCGTATTCGTACTCGTACAATACACAGCTTTTAGATGTATGTACTATTGGTATATACACTCCAATGATCAGCGCTTAGCAGCCCATGTGAGTCACCTAACACATGTGGGAACCATCATTTGGCAACTAGCATGAAATATCTCATAAAATTACAAAAATATGAGTAATCATTCATGACTTATTTACATGAAAACAAAATTACATATCCTTTATATCTAATCCATACACCAACGACCAAAAACACCTACAAACACTTTCATTCTTCAATTTTCTTCATCTAATTGATCTCTCTCAAGTTCTATCTTCAAGTTCTAAGTGTTCTTCATAAATTCCAAAAGTTCTAGTTTCATAAAATTAAGAATACTTTCAAGTTTGCTAGCTCACTTCCAATCTTGTAAGGTGATCATCCAACCTCAAGAAATCTTTGTTTCTTACAGTAGGTTATCATTCTAATACAAGGTAATAATCATATTCAAACTTTGGTTCAATTTCTATAACTATAACAATCTTATTTCAAGTGATGATCTTACTTGAACTTGTTTTCGTGTCATGATTCTGCTTCAAGAACTTCGAGCCATCCAAGGATCCATTGAAGCTAGATCCATTTTTCTCTTTTCCAGTAGGTTTATCCAAGGAAATTAAGGTAGTAATGATGTTCATAACATCATTCGATTCATACATATAAAGCTATCTTATTCGAAGGTTTAAACTTGTAATCACTAGAACATAGTTTAGTTAATTCTAAACTTGTTCGCAAACAAAAGTTAATCCTTCTAACTTGACTTTTAAAATCAACTAAACACATGTTCTATATCTATATGATATGCTAACTTAATGATTTAAAACCTGGAAACACGAAAAACACCGTAAAACCGGATTTACGCCGTCGTAGTAACACCGCGGGCTGTTTTGGGTTAGTTAATTAAAAACTATGATAAACTTTGATTTAAAAGTTGTTATTCTGAGAAAATGATTTTTATTATGAACATGAAACTATATCCAAAAATTATGGTTAAACTCAAAGTGGAAGTATGTTTTCTAAAATGGTCATCTAGACGTCGTTCTTTCGACTGAAATGACTACCTTTACAAAAACGACTTGTAACTTATTTTTCCGACTATAAACCTATACTTTTTCTGTTTAGATTCATAAAATAGAGTTCAATATGAAACCATAGCAATTTGATTCACTCAAAACGGATTTAAAATGAAGAAGTTATGGGTAAAACAAGATTGGATAATTTTTCTCATTTTAGCTACGTGAAAATTGGTAACAAATCTATTCCAACCATAACTTAATCAACTTGTATTGTATATTATGTAATCTTGAGATACCATAGACACGTATACAATGTTTCAACCTATCATGTCGACACATCTATATATATTTCGGAACAACCATAGACACTCTATATGTGAATGTTAGAGTTAGCTATACAGGGTTGAGGTTGATTCCAAAATATATATAGTTTGAGTTGTGATCAATACTGAGATACGTATACACTGGGTCGTGGATTGATTCAAGATAATATTTATCGATTTATTTCTGTACATCTAACTGTGGACAACTAGTTGTAGGTTACTAACGAGGACAGCTGACTTAATAAACTTAAAACATCAAAATATATTAAAAGTGTTGTAAATATATTTTGAACATACTTTGATATATATGTATATATTGTTATAGGTTCGTGAATCAACCAGTGGCCAAGTCTTACTTCCCGACGAAGTAAAAATCTGTGAAAGTGAGTTATAGTCCCACTTTTAAAATCTAATATTTTTGGGATGAGAATACATGCAGGTTTTATAAATGATTTACAAAATAGACACAAGTACGTGAAACTACATTCTATGGTTGAATTATCGAAATCGAATATGCCCCTTTTTATTAAGTCTGGTAATCTAAGAATTAGGGAACAGACACCCTAATTGACGCGAATCCTAAAGATAGATCTATTGGGCCTAACAAACCCCATCCAAAGTACCGGATGCTTTAGTACTTCGAAATTTATATCATATCCGAAGGGTGTCCCGGAATGATGGGGATATTCTTATATATGCATCTTGTTAATGTCGGTTACCAGGTGTTCACCATATGAATGATTTTTATCTCTATGTATGGGATGTGTATTGAAATATGAAATCTTGTGGTCTATTGTTACGATTTGATATATATAGGTTAAACCTATAACTCACCAACATTTTTGTTGACGTTTAAAGCATGTTTATTCTCAGGTGAATATTAAGAGCTTCCGCTGTTGCATACTAAAATAAGGACAAGATTTGGAGTCCATGTTTGTATGATATTGTGTAAAAACTGCATTCAAGAAACTGATTTCGATGTAACATATTTGTATTGTAAACCATTATGTAATGGTCGTGTGTAAACAGGATATTTTAGATTATCATTATTTGATAATCTACGTAAAGCTTTTTAAACCTTTATTTATGAAATAAAGGTTATGGTTTGTTTTAAAAATGAATGCAGTCTTTGAAAAACGTCTCATATAGAGGTCAAAACCTCGCAACGAAATCAATTAATATGGAACATTTTTAATCAATAAGAACGGGACATTTCAGTTGGTATCAGAGCGTTGGTCTTAGAGAACCAAAAATTTGCATTAGTGTGTCTTATCGAGTTTGTTAGGATGCATTAGTGAGTCTGGACTTCGACCGTGTTTACTTGGAAAATGATTGCTTAACAAATTTTGTTGGAAACTATATATTTTTAACATGTGAATATTATGTGATATATTAATCTCTTAACGCGTTTGATATGATGTGATAGATGTCTACCTCTAGAACAAGTCCCATTGACTCATCTAATAATAATGAAGAGTCAAATATAAATTGGAATGATTCGTGGACTGATTCACAAGTTCCCGAAGAGGAACCGGAAGAAGAGTCGGAACCGGAAGAAGAATCGGAACCGGAAGAAGAATCGGAACCGGATGAAGAAATAGAACCGGTGGGGGAAATAATAAAACGGTTAAGTAAAAGAAAATCCTCAACCAACCGACCAAGGTTAATTATGGTCAATGGTGTTTCCGCCAAGGAAGCAAAATATTGGGAGGATTACCAATTCTCCGATGAATTGGATTCCGACGAGAATTCCGATGATGTTATAGAAATTAACCCAACTGAATTTAAAAAAAGCAAAAGAAAATAATAAGGGAAAGGGCATAAAAATAGAGAAATCTAATTCCAACCCCGATGAACTTTATATGTATCGTCAACCCCCGAAGTCCTTAAGTTGTAACAATGACCCGGGAACCTCTAAACCACCAGGGTTTTCTAAACCAATGTGGATAACGACGGCTCGTATTAGGGGAACACCATATATCCCTAGAAACTTGGCAAAAACGAACCAAAACCGAAGAAGAAGAAACGAGCGAGTCGAAATAAGATAGTTGTATTCGTGTGGTGTAATATATGTAATATAGTGTGCTTATGCTTTATGATATATGTAAAAATTGCTTGTATTAATAAGTATTTTTTTATGAATCTAACTCTTGTCTATTTTACAGTTTAAAAACACAAAATGGATAGACAACCCAATATTTTAAGAGACCTACCCGGAGACATGATTGATGAAATCTTGTCTAGAGTCGGTCAGAATTCCTCGGCACAACTATTTAAGGCGAGATCAGTTTGTAAGACATTCGAAGAACGTTCCAAGAATGTCTTGGTTTATAAGAGACTTTCATTTGAAAAATGGGGGTTATCACATTGGGAAACCCATAAGTTACGATGTGTTTACTTTGACGCATATATTGCGGGGAACCCAAATGCTATTTTACACAACGGGTTAAGAAATTATTTTGACTCAATATATCCGAATATTGGACTTTGTGATTTAGAAAAACCGGCTAACATGCAACATAAAGAAGCATGTTATGCTTACGGATTAGTAATGTTCGCTTCTCACCAAAGTGAGAACAAGAACATCGGGCTACAACTATTAAACAAAACGTTTCCACAAGTGACGGAGTCGGTAATTGGGGTAAGAAATGAGGTTTTTAGATTGTTACGGGACTGTTGGACATTACGTAACCCTCGTCCCTTTGACGAAGTTACAACACGCTGTCTTATCAACGGCCATAACGGTTATGTTCCACAAGACCAAGGATGGGA
This sequence comes from Rutidosis leptorrhynchoides, assembly GCF_046630445.1. Classification (NCBI taxonomy): domain Eukaryota; kingdom Viridiplantae; phylum Streptophyta; class Magnoliopsida; order Asterales; family Asteraceae; genus Rutidosis; species Rutidosis leptorrhynchoides. Next base: position 225,576,621 of record NC_092341.1, read on the forward strand.
AGTAGTCCTAGTAAAACCAGAATGCATGACTTGTTTCTGGACGTATGAATTACGTGTCTTTATTGCCTTTGCTGAACGACTTGTGTACTAGCTAGAATTATCTTCACAACTATCTTGTATCAAAGTTATTGTGTGCTATATTTCATGCTTTATGTAAAATAATCGGTATTGTAAGTTTGTAAAATATTGTATAAAAGGTTGAACGCGAAATATTATTATAATCAGTTTTTCATATAGAATTGTAGTAGTTGAATTGTATATTAGCTACTAAGTATGAACTTAACGGGTAGGTACTACCCGAATTTAAACTTATAAAACGCTAATATGAAGAAAAAGCTTTTATAAATGAGTTCATATTATGCTACGAAATACTATTAACTACTCTTAATATTCTGTATGATTAACTTGTTCCATTTAACTATTTTGAAGGAAATGGCACCGACTACTCGACACACCGTGAATATGAATGAAGAGGAATTCCGTACTTTTCTAGCTTCAAACATAGCCGCAGTACAGGCTGCGCTACATACCAACAATAACCTTGGATCTAGCAGTACAGGAAATCGTGTAGAATGCACCTACAAAGAATTCACTGCCTGCAAACCTTTGGAATTTGATGGAACCGAAGGACCGATCGGATTGAAACGGTGGACCGAGAAGGTCGAATCGGTGTTTGCCATAAGTAAGTGTACTGAAGAGGACAAAGTAAAGTACGCTACGCATACCTTCACAGGTTCTGCGTTAACATGGTGGAATACCTATCTAGAGCAAGTGGGACAAGACGATGCGTACGCACTATCGTGGTCAGCATTCAAGCACTTGATGAACGAGAAGTACCGTCCCAGAACCGAGGTCAATAAGCTTGATAAGGCTAAAAAGGAACATATATTTCATAGCAAAATCCCCCAAGAAAGACAAGATTTTAGTTGCAATTGTTCTATTTTCAAGTGATATTCGTTTATATTAAATAAGTGCGAAGACAAAAGGCAAAAACGACGAATTAAAGACACAAAGGTCCAAAAAGCTCAAATATACAAGATACAAATAAAAAGGTTCAAATTATTGATGAAGAACGTCTAAAAATGACAAGAGTACAAGTTGCGGAACGCAAAGTACACGATATAAAATAGTACGAAAGGACGTCCGAAAATCCGGAACCGGGACCCGAGCCAAGAAGAAACGCCCGACGCAATGGACCAAAAATATCTAGTCTACTATGCACATAAATATAATATAATATATAAATAATTATTAAAATTATTTATATTTTATATATATTTAATAAATATGTCGACGAACAAGAAGACAAAAGATATGTGAGCTGTCCAGCGTGGCCATGCGAGTCGCATGGCAAATAGGCATAAACCCATGCGAGTCGCATGGCAGTAAAAATCTGGCCAAATGCCTATAAAAAGGCAGTTTATGCACGAACTCAAACACATCTTTTTCTTTTCCTTCTCTGTAAACATATAACATAAATAAATAATTATAATTTTAATTATAATTTTAATAATTATGATTTAGTTTAGTATTGTAACAAATGATTTACGGGTTTTAAGTCAAGACTCTGCCCGTGTAATACTACGATATTAATACCCACTGTAAGTTATGTCTTTCCTTTTTAATTTAATGTCTCGTAGCTAAGTTATTATTATGCTTATTTAAAACGAAGTAATCATGATGTTGGGCTAATTACTAAAATTGGGTAATTGGGCTTTGTACCATAATTAAGGTTTGGGCAAAAGACCGACACTTGTGGAAATTGGACTATTGACTATTAATAGATGGGGGGTATTGTCTAATTGAGTGACAACTCATTGGAGTCTGTCGAACCTATCTTCAAATTAATTATCCTAATAATTAATAATGATTATGGTTGTCCTATTTAGTGACGTTCATATGGAATCTATTATAATCATTTAATTAATTATTCGGGTTGGGTAATTGATTATTCAAACTGATCAAGTGGGTAAATTAATATTCATATCTAATCAAAACAGGGGTAGATTACATACAGTGATAACTGGTGTAATTGTTGACAGAAGTGATAACTGCGTCACAGTTTAAATCCTTAATTAGTTGGAATATTTGACTTCGGGTATAAGGGTAATTTGACGAGGACACTCGCACTTTATATTTATGACCGATGGACTATTATGGACAAAACCAGATAGACGTATCAAATAAACCAGGACAAAGGACAATTAACCCATGGTAATAAATTAAAATCAACACGTCAAACATCATGATTACGGAAGTTTAAATAAGCATAATTCTTTTATTATATTTCTCATCGTATCTTTATTTACTGTCATTTTATTACTCGCAATTTTATTTACTGTCATTTTATTTATTGTCATTATTTTACGCACTTTAATTATCGTCATTTATCTTTGCGCTTAAAATATAGAATCGACAAACCGGTCATTAAACGGTAAAAGCCCCCTTTTATAATAATATTACTACTTATATATATATATATATATATATATATATATTTATATAAATATAGTTTTATAAAAATATAGTACGTAATCACTAGCTCCCTGTGGAACGAACCGGACTTACTAAAAACTACACTACTCTACGATTAGGTACACTGCCTATAGTGTTGTAGCAAGGTTTAGGTATATCCCATCCGTAAATTAATAAAACTTGTGTCATATTTTGTAGTATTTCCTAGTAAAAATAATACTATTTCGTACCCTCACGCTACATCATCAAGTTTTTGGTGCCGCTGCCGGGGAGCACTAAAACGCTATATTTTTAATTTATATTTGCAAAAAAAAAAAAAAACGTAAAAAAACGTAAAAAAAAAAAAAACGTAAAAAGAAAAAAAAAACGTAAAAAAAAAAAAAAAAATTATAAAAAAAATATATTTTTAAGATTTTGTCTATAAAAAAAAAAATTTTTTTTTTTTTTTTTGTTTTATTACCTTTAGATTTTTAGACTATATTCGCAACTTTTAGTATTAAGTTTAGTTTTGCCATAGTTATTTTTACTTCTAGAATTTTTAGTTTTGCCGTAAAATCCCTTAAGTGCTTTTTCTTTAGACTAAGATTTAGGTGCCTTAAAATTTTGCGACGCCATTTTTCGTGCTATTTTCTTATTTCGTATTTTTCGACGCCTTTTACCTATGTATCAATTACAATTCCAATTAGTGATCTCCATTTGTAGCTTTAGTTTTAAGATAGTGATCGTTATAAGGTTGGATTAACCGCGTGTTTACAAACCACTCTTCATCTTTTTCATTTTTCGACACTTTTCGACGCGCAATCTTTTTCTCTCTTATTTCTCGCCATTCTAGTTTTTAGGACTTAGAATTTTTTCTACTTCTTCTCTAAATTTCTTAAAATTACGAAAATTTATTTTAAGTGGTTAAATTGATAGACATCAAAATTTTCTGGTTCGTAGTAATAGTTGGATTTGTACGTGGACCGGGTTATTGGAGCCAAACAGTACTCAATTATATTGAGACCAAACGAATCCTGCCCCTCTGCTGCATCTTTTGGCTATTCGAAACGTGGGCAAAATCAGAAAAGTCTATTAATTGGATAACTTATTATAATTTTTCTTTCCTTTTTAAAAACTAATAGGATATTCAGTGAATGCACCGAGCAAAACGTTCACCACCTTTCATACGTTCACCACCTGTAACTCGATCAAGACATCTAGCAAATATTGTCGCCGTTGATTTTTCTTTAGAATCGTCATCTAGTTGAACAAGAACTCCAACTCAAATTTCCGATAATCCATCTTTTGAACCCGACTTCATAATTAAGAACCCGGAGCATATTCAAGGACAATTCCAAGATCCTGAACCACTAATTATTCCTCCTGAACCACAAACCGTTAAATCAGAGTCCTCTAGTGATTCGTATTCAACAAATTCAATTATGGAAGTAACGGAACCTCTAAGTATGGAAGATCGAATGAGAGCCACACGCACGGGCCAAGGTCACGCCATTATTAAGCCAGAAGTTAATGCGCCAGATTATGAAATCAAAGGACAAATTCTACACATGGTAACTAACCAATGCCAATTCAGTGGTGCACCGAATGAAGATCCTAACGAACACCTTCGTACGTTTAAAAGAATTTGTACACTATTCAAAATCCGAGAAGTGGAAGATGAGCAGATCTATCTCATGTTGTTTCCCTGGACTTTAAAGGGAGAAGCCAAAGATTGGTTAGAATCGTTACCTGAAGGGGCGATTGACACATGGGATGTTTTAGTTGAAAAATTTCTTAAACAATTCTTTTCGGCATCTAAAGCCGTGAGACTTCAAGGAGAAATTGTTACGTTCGCGCAAAAGCCAAATGAAACATTATATGAGGCGTGGACAAGATTCGGAAGGATGTTGAGAGGATGTCCTCAACACGGTTTAGACACTTACCAAATAGTACAAATATTCTACCAAGGTGTCAACGTTGCTACACGAAAAGACATCGACATAACAGCTGGTGGTTCCATCATGAAGAAAACCGCAACTGAAGCTTACAAAATTATTGATAATACAGCCTCCCACTCGCATGAGTGGCACCAAGAAAAAGATATTTTTCGTTCATCTAAAGTGGCTAGAGCCGATTCTAGCCATGACTTTGATTCCGTTTCCGCAAAAATAGATGCTTTCGAAAGACGAATGGAAAAGATGAATAAAGATATTCACGCAATACGAATCAGTTGTGAGCAATGCGGTGGACCACACTTATTGAAAGATTGTCACATTGAACCAATGATGGAACAACGAGAGAATGTTTCCTATATGAACCAAAGGCCGGGAAATAATTATCAAAATAATTATCAACCGCCAAGGCTAAACTTAAATCGAAATCAAAACATTCTTTACAATCCAAAAGGACCCGAAAATAACTGGTATAACCAACAAGGTCCGAATAACCAACCGACTCAAAACAACACTTTCAATCAACAAAGACCTGGCTTGTATAAACCACCACAACAAACCGAAGAGAAAAAGTCAAATCTGGAAGAAGTGGTATTTAAGCTAGTTGAATCTCAAACACAATTTATTGAAACTCAAACCCAAACGAACGAGAGGTTTGATCAGTCATTAAGAACTCAACAAGCTTCCATTTTGAATCTAGAAAAACACATAGGTACTCTTGCTAGCATGATGAGTGAGAGGGAACAAGGAAAGCTACCGAGTAATACTGAAGTAAATCCTCGGAATGAGAATGTTAATATGGTTTCAACGAATTCTGAAAAACCAGCTCCAGAAGATGGGAAGGTTTTAGATGAGAGTAACAATGAAGAAGTTACACCACCACCACCCGAGTATGTAAAGCCAATGGTGGCACCATACAAACCACCCATCCCGTTTCCAAGAAAAGGAGTTGAGTATGAGCAAGTGATAGGTAATAAAGATTGTGATACCTCTGGAAAGAAGAAGAAGAAAAAGAATAAGAAAGTACAAGAAACAAAAGCCGTAGAAGTAAACCCGGTGAATACAGTTCCACCAAAACCTCCACCTAGGGTAGGTGATCCGGGTGAATTTATTGTTCCTTGTCTACTTAGTGATTGTGTCATGTATGATGCACTAGCAGATTTAGGTGCAAGTGTGAGTGTTATGCCTCTTTCCTTATATAAGAGATTAGGTGTAGGTAAGTTAAGTCCAACGGATATGAGTGTTCGACTCTTTGATCAAACCATTAAGCACCCAGTTGGAATTGCTGACAACCTACCCATTCAAGTAGGTAATTTAACCTTTCTAGTCAAATTCATTGTCATTGACATAGAAGAGGACCCAAACATTCCTCTAATTTTAGGTCGACCATTCTTTGCGTCCACCGGGGCGTTATTTGATGTAGGAAATGGAAGAATGACACTTAGTAGTGGTAACAAATCGATCACCTTTATGATTCGAAAGTCTAAATCTCCACCAACCAAAACCATTGAACCAGCAAAAACGATTGGTAACAACCATGTTGTTTTACCAACTCCAACGGTAGTGCTTAATAATAATGAAACGCCTAAGTGTGGGGAAAATGAAGTAACACCTAATGATGACATGATAACAAAGAACCCCGTTGTTGATACGAAATTAAATGATCTCGTTATTAATAGTTCAATGAAGAAACTTATTAAACGGATTCGCGATGCTAGAACCAAGGGGAACTTTAAGTTATGTAACCGGTTAGTATCCAATCTATCACCTAAAGAAAAGGAGAAACTAGTTGAAATTGTGGATATTACACAGGAATCCGACCAATGGCTTAAAGAAAAAGTCACGGATATGCAAGTTGATTATGGACCAAGAGAAATTAACGATGAAGTTAATCACAATTTTGACACCACGGCTACCTAAGTGTGGGGAGATTCAAATGTTCTAAAAAGAAAATGCTATCTAGAGTTATTTGTTCTGTTCTCGTGTAGTTCCGAGAATGGAACCCGATTGGTCTTTTCCGCTAGCAGACACTAAAGAACTAGTTTTCTCCCTCCATTCTGAATTTTTGTTTTGTAGGTTTTTTTTTATGAAATTAATATGCATTTTAATTTAAGTTTTTAAAAACAAAATTTACTTTAATTCATTAAGTTGAAAAAATGATTTCTAAAATTCGTTGTGAGTTGAAGACTAGGTCATTAAGCCGAAATTACTTTACCCGAGGGCGGGGCGACAAATTTTGTTATCATTATTTTTAATTTTATTGATTTAAAGTATGCCAAAAATATTATACTTTATAAATTTTTGAAAAGTGGGGTTATAAACCAAACTTCAAAAATATATATATATATATATATATGTTTGTATTTTATCTTATGTACAAAACAGGGTAAAACAATGCACTTTCAAAGACTGTCATTAAAGTTCAGCAAAAGGTACTAATTTTGACGACAAGACGCAAAATAACAAATGTTATATAACAAATGGAGGAATGAACGATGAGGCGCCATCAATCATTCGACGAGCTTTGTAATTACAAACTCGGTATTTTTAATCACTTTTCTACACTAATCACCCTCATGAATTTATAATTATAGTCTGATTTCATGCAAATGAGGGCATTGCATGATCTCAAGTGTGGGGAAGAGTTATAAATTCTCTCGGGTTTATACTTAGTTTAATTGCCAAATTTCATGAAAATTTGAAAAATTTTCAACTAAAATACTAGTAACGCAGTAGTTGTATTAGAATCTAGTGCTCTCTGATAACAAGGAACAGCCCTAGTCTTATATACTGACTACCCACTTCTAGTAAAATTTTTCAAAATTTTCAATTAAATGAAGTCAAAATCATGTTTATACATATTTATGAACGATGAAAACTAGGTGTTAATACCGAAATTATCGTTACCTCGAGGACATAAATTGAGAAACAACCCAAAACGCTTGAATTCATTTAAAAAGGAATAAAGAAGAATAAAAAGGCAAAGAAAGAAACTAAGTGTGGGGAGAATGTACCAAGTTATTCAATTAAAAACTATCTATCACATGTTTCTGTAAAGTTATTGCAGGTGCTTTTGTTTTGGACTTAATTAACAGTTTTACCCGGTTTATTGTAATATATTTGAAAGAAAAGATGGATCTACACGATGAATCAATTCCATCATTAAAAGGAAGTAAAGTCTTCCGAAAAAGACACGCGCTTCTTGATTTAGGTCATGAAGTTGTCGTCCAGACCAGCTGTAGGTTGACGAAAAATCTAGAAAAGTCATCTCTAAAATCAGCAGGAAATCCACGGACCTCAGCATCAAATAGGGTCGCCAAGTGGTCAGATTTATCCTAACCATGAGAAGGATTTATCTCGTATAATGGGGGGGCGCCATGCAAATTAGCTTGATAAGACTAATGAATCAGATCCCCAGAAAGGATAATCTCCTTAAAGATTAAAAATCAGCTTTTAAGCCTGATATTACTCAATCCTTGAGATTGACCTTAAAGATTGAGAATTCAAACTCATGGAATTCGATGATATCTATACTCGAGCTTGAACGAGAAAATATTTTGATCAAAATTAAAACCGATTTGTTTTCTGAAAATCCATTTTCAATGCGTTCATTACCATTGAACGTAAAATCCTGGGAATTCAACAGAATTCATTAGGTCACCTGAACCAAATCGGGTATCAACCGTAAGAACGGTGGTTGCATAGCATGGTCGGAGACAGGACCTTGTGCCAGACCGAAAAATCATAGGATGATCTTTACTATTGCTCCTACCAAGGATAGTACTAGCATCCGACACGTAATTAGACCATGAACAAATGCATGTCATTAGACATTGCCTTAACAGTTTCTTGTTCATCGCTTTCCTTTACAACCGGACGGTAGTTTACCGAAAGGTAATATACGGAACAAGTAAACTGGATGTGTGCTTTCCGATACCGGGATAGCAGTGGATTACACGAACCTAAATGTTTTTAGCCAAAATATTGATCCACAAATATATTTTGCAACACCGATGGTGGGTCAAATCAGAAAACTTGTCTAGGGTAAAATCTAGCTGAATTTTTAAAAGATCAAATGTTTTCATAAAGATCCAATTTCCTAAAGGATCTACATTTTTATAGTCATGTGGGACTGTAAACCGCCTTTTAAATGTGCACTTTGCTTTGGAAACCGAAAGTAAATCGGCTATTTGATTGCAAGTGTCGTTGACCTAAACCCAAGGCAACTGTGGATGACACACCCACCTTTAACCATGGTTGTATTGTTAATATCATTGTTTATACCGCTCTATCAAAATCACTGATGTACAAAGTGTGAAGAATAAAGAAGTGATTCGTGTGATGTATTATATTATTTCAAGACTGTATTGCTTGAGGACAAGCAACGCTCAAGTGTGGGGATATTGATAAGGCTAAAAAGGAACATATATTTCATAGCAAAATCCCCCAAGAAAGACAAGATTTTAGTTGCAATTGTTCCATTTTCAAGTGATATTCGTTTATATTAAATAAGTGCGAAGACAAAAGGCGAAAACGACGAATTAAAGACACAAAGGTCCAAAAAGCTCAAATATACAAGATACAAATAAAAAGGTTCAAATTATTGATGAAGAACGTCTAAAAATGACAAGAGTACAAGTTGCGGAACGCAAAGTACACGATATAAAATAGTACGAAAGGACGTCCGAAAATCCGGAACCGGGACCCGAGCCAAGAAGAAACGCCCGACGCAATGGACCAAAAATATCTAGTCTACTATGCACATAAATATAATATAATATATAAATAATTATTAAAATTATTTATATTTTATATATATTTAATAAATATGTCGACGAACAAGAAGACAAAAGATATGTGAGCTGTCCAGCGTGGCCAGGCGAGTCGCATGGCAAATAGGCATAAACCCATGCGAGTCGCATGGCAGTAAAAATCTGGCCAAATGCCTATAAAAAGGCAGTTTATGCACGAACTCAAACACATCTTTTTCTTTTCCTTCTCTGTAAACATATAACATAAATAAATAATTATAATTTTAATTATAATTTTAATAATTATGATTTAGTTTAGTATTGTAACAAATGATTTACGGGTTTTAAGTCAAGACTCTGCCCGTGTAATACTACGATATTAATACCCACTGTAAGTTATGTCTTTCCTTTTTAATTTAATGTCTCGTAGCTAAGTTATTATTATGCTTATTTAAAACGAAGTAATCATGATGTTGGGCTAATTACTAAAATTGGGTAATTGGGCTTTGTACCATAATTAAGGTTTGGGCAAAAGACCGACACTTGTGGAAATTGGACTATTGACTATTAATAGATGGGGGGTATTGTCTAATTGAGTGACAACTCATTGGAGTCTGTCGAACCTATCTTCAAATTAATTATCCTAATAATTAATAATGATTATGGTTGTCCTATAATCATTTATAATCATATGGAATCTATTATAATCATTTAATTAATTATTCGGGTTGGGTAATTGATTATTCAAACTGATCAAGTGGGTAAATTAATATTCATATCTAATCAAAACAGGGGTAGATTACATACAGTGATAACTGGTGTAATTGTTGACAGAAGTGATAACTGCGTCACAGTTTAAATCCTTAATTAGTTGGAATATTTGACTTCGGGTATAAGGGTAATTTGACGAGGACACTCGCACTTTATATTTATGACCGATGGACTATTATGGACAAAAACCAGATAGACGTATCAAATAAACCAGGACAAAGGACAATTAACCCATGGTAATAAATTAAAATCAACACGTCAAACATCATGATTACGGAAGTTTAAATAAGCATAATTCTTTTATTATATTTCTCATCGTATCTTTATTTACTGTCATTTTATTACTCGCAATTTTATTTACTGTCATTTTATTTATTGTCATTATTTTACGCACTTTAATTATCGTCATTTATCTTTGCGCTTAAAATATAGAATCGACAAACCGGTCATTAAACGGTAAAACCCCCCTTTTATAATAATATTACTACTTATATATATATATATATATATATATATATATATATATATATATATATATATATATATATATATATATATATATATATATTTATATAAATATAGTTTTATAAAAATATAGTACGTAATCACTAGCTCCCTGTGGAACGAACCGGACTTACTAAAAACTACACTACTCTACGATTAGGTACACTGCCTATAGTGTTGTAGCAAGGTTTAGGTATATCCCATCCGTAAATTAATAAAACTTGTGTCATATTTTGTAGTATTTCCTAGTAAAAATAATACTATTTCGTACCCTCACGCTACATCATTAAAGCTCAAGACAGAACTTTGAGGGTTACGAACCCAAGGATTTGATATTACCACGTACGAAAGACGATTCACAGAATTGTGCCTATTGTGTCCGGGAGCATTCGAAGATGAGGAAGAGAAGATCGACGCGTTTGTGAAAGGATTACCAGAAAGAATCCAAGAAGATATAAGTTCACACGAGCCCGCCTCCATACAACAGGCATGTAGAATGGCTCACAAACTAGTGAACCAGATTGAAGAAAGAATTAAAGAACAGACTGCTGAAGAGGCCAATGTGAAGCAAGTCAAAAGAAAGTGGGAGGAAAATGGTGATAAGAATCACCAATACAACAACAACAGCAATTACAACAATAATCGCAACAATTATCCCAACAATCGCAACATCAATCGCAACTACAACAAACGGCCCAACAACAACAACAACAACAACAACAGCAACTACAACAATCATCCCAACAACAATAATAACCGCAACAACAACAACAATCAGAAGCAGCTATGCCAAAGGTGTGAAAAGTATCACTCGGGGTTCTGCACCAAATTTTGCAACAAGTGTAAAAGAAATGGTCATAGTGCGGCGAAGTGTGAGGTCTACGGACCAGGGGTTAATAGAACGAAAGGAACAAATGGTGTCGGAACGAGTAATGGCGGAGCAAGTAGTGTCGGAGCAAGTTATGCCAATGTAGTTTGTTATAAATGTGGAAAACCAGGCCACATTATTAGAAATTACTCGAACCAGGAGAACACGAATGGACAAGGCCGCAGAAGAGTTTTCAATATTAATGCGGCAGAGGCACAGGAAGACCCGGAGCTTGTTACGGGTACGTTTCTTATTGGCAATAAATCTGCTTACGTTTTATTTGATTCGGGTGCGGATAGAAGCTATATGAGTAGAGATTTTTGTGCTAAATTAAGTTGTCCATTGACGCCTTTGGATAGTAAATTTTTACTCGAATTAGCAAATGGTAAATTAATTTCAGCAGATAATATATGTCGGAATCGAGAAATTAAACTGGTTAGCGAAACATTTAAGATTGACTTGATACCAGTAGAGTTAGGGAGTTTTGATGTGATAATCGGTATGGACTGGTTGAAAGAAGTGAAAGCAGAGATCGTTTGTTACAAAAATGCAATTCGCATTATACGAGAAAAAGGAAAACCCTTAATGGTGTACGGAGAAAAGGGCAACACGAAGCTACATCTTATTAGTAATTTGAAGGCACAAAAACTAATAAGAAAAGGTTGCTATGCTGTTCTAGCACACGTCGAGAAAGTACAAACTGAAGAAAAGAGCATCAATGATGTTCCCGTCGCAAAAGAATTTCCTGATGTATTTCCGAAAGAATTACCGGGATTACCCCCACATCGATCCGTTGAATTTCAAATAGATCTTGTACCAGGAGCTGCACCAATAGCTCGTGCTCCTTACAGACTCGCACCCAGCGAGATGAAAGAACTACAAAGCCAATTACAAGAACTTTTAGAGCGTGGTTTCATTCGACCAAGCACATCACCGTGGGGAGCTCCTGTTTTGTTTGTCAAGAAGAAAGATGGTACATTCAGGTTGTGTATCGACTACCGAGAGTTGAACCAACTTACCATCAAGAACCGCTACCCACTACCGAGAATCGATGACTTATTTGATCAACTACAAGGCTCGTCTATTTATTCAAAGATTGACTTACGTTCCGGGTATCATCAAATGCGGGTGAAAGAAGATGATATTCCAAAGACTGCTTTCAGAACACGTTACGGTCATTACGAGTTTATGGTCATGCCGTTTGGTTTAACTAATGCACCAGCTGTGTTCATGGACCTTATGAACCGAGTGTGTGGACCATACCTTGACAAGTTTGTCATTGTTTTCATTGATGACATACTTATTTACTCAAAGAATGACCAAGAACACGGTGAACATTTGAGAAAGGTGTTAGAAGTATTGAGGAAGGAAGAATTGTACGCTAAGTTTTCAAAGTGTGCATTTTGGTTGGAAGAAGTTCAATTCCTCGGTCACATAGTGAACAAAGAAGGTATTAAGGTGGATCCGGCAAAGATAGAAACTGTTGAAAAGTGGGAAACCCCGAAAACTCCGAAACACATACGCCAGTTTTTAGGACTAGCTGGTTACTACAGAAGGTTCATCCAAGACTTTTCCAGAATAGCAAAACCCTTGACTGCATTAACGCATAAAGGGAAGAAATTTGAATGGAATGATGAACAAGAGAAAGCGTTTCAGTTATTGAAGAAAAAGCTAACTACGGCACCTATATTGTCATTGCCTGAAGGGAATGATGATTTTGTGATTTATTGTGACGCATCAAAGCAAGGTCTCGTTGTGTATTAATGCAACGAACGAAGGTGATTGCTTATGCGTCTAGACAATTGAAGATTCACGAACAAAATTATACGACGCATGATTTGGAATTAGGCGCGGTTGTTTTTGCATTAAAGACTTGGAGGCACTACTTATATGGGGTCAAAAGTATTATATATACCGACCACAAAAGTCTTCAACACATATTTAATCAGAAACAACTGAATATGAGGCAGCGTAGGTGGATTGAATTATTGAATGATTACGACTTTGAGATTCGTTACCACCCGGGGAAGGCAAATGTGGTAGCCGATGCCTTGAGCAGGAAGGACAGAGAACCCATTCGAGTAAAATCTATGAATATAATGATTCATAATAACATTACTACTCAAATAAAGGAGGCGCAACAAGGAGTTTTAAAAGAGGGAAATTTAAAGGATGAAATACCCAAAGGATCGGAGAAGCATCTTAATATTCGGGAAGACGGAACCCGGTATAGGGCTGAAAGGATTTGGGTACCAAAATTTGGAGATATGAGAGAAATGGTACTTAGAGAAGCTCATAAAACCAGATACTCAATACATCCTGGAACGGGGAAGATGTACAAGGATCTCAAGAAACATTTTTGGTGGCCGGGTATGAAAGCCGATGTTGCTAAATACGTAGGAGAATGTTTGACGTGTTCTAAGATCAAAGCTGAGCATCAGAAACCATCAGGTCTACTTCAACAACCCGAAATCCCGGAATGGAAGTGGGAAAACATTACCATGGATTTCATCACTAAATTGCCAAGGACTGCAAGTGGTTTTGATATTATTTGGGTAATAGTTGATCGTCTCACCAAATCAGCACACTTCCTACCAATAAGAGAAGATGACAAGATGGAGAAGTTAGCACGACTGTATTTGAAGGAAGTCGTCTCTAGACATGGAATACCAATCTCTATTATCTCTTATAGGGATGGCAGATTTATTTCAAGATTCTGGCAGACATTACAGCAAGCATTAGGAACTCGTCTAGACATGAGTACTGCCTATCATCCACAAACTGATGGTCAGAGCGAAAGGATGATACAAACGCTTGAAGACATGCTACGAGCATGTGTTATTGATTTCGAAAACAGTTGGGATCGACATCTACCATTAGCAGAATTTTCCTACAACAACAGCTACCATTCAAGCATTGAGATGGCGCCGTTTGAAGCACTTTATGGTAGAAAGTGCAGGTCTCCGATTTTTTGGAGTGAAGTGGGGGATAGACAGATTACGGGTCCGGAGATTATACAAGAAACTACCGAGAAGATCATCCAAATTCAACAACGGTTGAAAACCGCCCAAAGTCGATAAAAGAGCTACGCTGACATTAAAAGAAAAGATATAGAATTTGAAATTGGAGAGATGGTCATGCTTAAAGTTGCACCTTGGAAAGGCGTTGTTCGATTTGGTAAACGAGGGAAATTAAATCCAAGGTATATTGGACCATTCAAGATTATTGATCGTATCGGACCAGTAGCTTACCGACTAGAGTTACCTCAACAACTCGCGGCTGTACATAACACTTTCCACGTCTCGAATTTAAAGAAATGTTTTGCTAAAGAAGATCTCACTATTCCGTTAGATGAAATCCAAATCAACGAAAAACTTCAATTCATCGAAGAACCCGTCGAAATAATGGATCGTGAGGTTAAAAGACTTAAGCAAAACAAGATACCAATTGTTAAGGTTCGATGGAATGCTCGTAGAGGACTCGAGTTCACCTGGGAGCATGAAGATCAGATGAAGAAGAAATACCCGCATCTATTTCCAGAAGATTCGTCAACACCTTCAACATCTTAAAATTTCGGGACGAAATTTATTTAACGGGTAGGTACTGTAGTGACCCGAACTTTTCCATGTTTATATATATTAATTGAGATTGATATTTACATGATTAAATGTTTCCAACATGTTAAGCAATCAAACTTGTTAAGACTTGATTAATTGAAATATGTTTCATATAGACAATTGACCACCCAAGTTGACCGGTGATTCACGAACGTTAAAACTTGTAAAAACTATATGATGACATATATATGGATATATATATATAGTTAACATGATACTATGATAAGTAAATATATCATTAAGTATATTAACAATGAACTACATATGTAAAAACAAGACTA